>NC_141687.1:2049721696-2049932661 GCF_964263255.1 Lissotriton vulgaris
AAGCGGAGCATCAAGTTAGCCGGTACCAGGCTATTAATGATCGCGGACAATTGTGGTGCATATGTGAAGCATGAGATCTTCACAGCCCTGTTGTAACTTATCCAGATGCTTCTGACGAACCAGAAAAAAACAAAGAACAGTGGTGACCATCTTGGAACGGGACTGCTTTTGGAAATAAGGTGCCATACCAAATGGTGAAATACAAAAATTGCTGGGCCATACATTTAAAGTGTGCACAAACAAATATTGTGATGCTGTCCCGGCCTTTCTGTCTCAATATTCTGGAATTTAACTGTAGCATCAAAGAATGAGGGGGGTTTAAGTTATTAATGAGAGGGGTAATGCAGACACGTACCCGACCGGGACCAGTTAATGTAACCCTTGTTGCCTTTTGGCGGGAAGCTTATTTTTCTTAGGTAATGCAGACATGCACCCAGCCGGGACCTGTCAATTTGACCCTTGTTGCCTGTTGGCGCGAAGCATATTTGTTTCTATTTATACTCTTTCTAGAATGGTTGAAAGTGACTGCTGAGAACTGCCATGACAGAAACGTTGATGGGGTGCTTGCCACAGAATGCTTTAGAAACACCGCTAATGTGAGAACACCGTGGACCACTCACCAACATTCAGTGCCCAAAATGTTTCAAAAGCTTTATCAGCTGCGGCCTCCAGTTACAGTACTGACAAAGTCAGGGAGGCCACGCCCAGGAGATTGGAGGCCTACATTTTAACACCATGATCTGTGAACAACATAAGTTTGTGAACAGTGTGCCACTAATTACATTGAGGCGCAGCCACACATGTAAAGAAATATAATTAACAAGCCTTGGAAGAAGATCTGAGTCTTCCACCCGCCCGACCTCAAGGGGTGATAAGAAAGGGCTGTGTACAGGGCTCACCAGGCCTGAAGGTAAAAGTCACACTTCAAAGAATAGTCAAGAAGAGCAGGTGAAGGAAGCCCTTCATGAGGGAGATTCCGGGTGTGAGCTCAGGACGTAGAGGCGGGGCTGGGGAGCGCTGGAGCAGGCTGGCCAAGGACACAATATCAAATTCCTTTGAAGTGTTCGAAGTCTTATGCCGGCTGCATGCGATTTTCGCACGCCTGCACACATGCACTGTAGGCAATCCGCCTGGAAAAGCCTTTGGGTGCATTTTTGAAAGGCCCTTACTTAAGCCTTGGTGACAACGCATGCACGTTGGCTCACAAGACCTAAAAAGTGGGCTCAAAGGGTTGTACTGCTAACCTTCTGTTAAAGCTACAGGGACAAGGCAGGCAAAAATAGGGTTTTCTCATAACTCCCCAGCTTACCAGTTGCAACTGGACCAGGACTAGGCCCGCCTGTTGGCCTCTGCCTATCACCCTGTGAGTCTCTTCATGCCTTCCCTGAGGGCCTCGGGTGCTTTAGAAGCACACGCCTGTGATGGATTGGGACTTAAAAGACTAAAGTCCAGTTCCTTTTACTGGATTCTTTTCATTTTTACGTCATTTTGTTTATTACATTTTACTCTAATTTGTTTTGGTATTTTTATTGTTTTGCATTTCAACTTTCCTACTTTTTTAGTACTTTGTAAATACTTTACATTTTGCTTCTAAATTAGGGATGTCTGCTCTGTGCCATAGCTACCATTATTACTTGAAATGGGTATCTACCCCCTCAACTAATAATTCAACAATAGGCTTCGTAATTAGCTTTTTCTTGTGGCAAACACTTTGGTCTCTCCTGACACATACTTCCAGTGGACTTAACTATAATATTAATTCTCAATAAGAAAGAATTTAAAATAAATAATATTCACTGTAAATATATATATATATATATATATATATATATATATATATATATATATATATATATATATATATATATATATATATATATATATATATATATATATATATATTACCTACTGGCTGTCGCCAGTAGGTATATATAGTTAGGATTTTTTCCCTATGGGATTTTTGAAAATTCTATGTCTAATAACTTTGGCGTTTGTGGACGGAATCGGCTGAAATTTTCAGGAAAATGGCACATTTTGTTCCTGAGCAGCCCCTGATAATTTGGGGGGGTTTCGTCAAGGGGGGGCCAAGAAAAAAGGGGGGTCCCAAAACGCGTTTTTCCCATTCATTTTTCCATGGGGCGGTTGGCCTCACTTTTAGCTCGAACGGCTGAATGGATTTGCACGAAACTTGGCAAAATTGTAGGGACTGTTAGCCCGATGTGCCTTTGCTAGGTCTCAATATATGTGCTCCAGTGGATTTTGAGAAATTAACGTTCAAAACAAGATATATATCTGTAACAGCGCTCCGGGCTGCGCTCCGGTCCGCTTACTTTTCGCGAAACGGAACTTTGCGATGCGAAGCTGATTGGCTTTCCGGTGTCTGTCAACATTCTAAACAGTCCGGAGCGGCCGCCATCTTATCTCTCGGTAGGATCGAGAGAGAAGAAGAGGTGAAAAACGAAGGGGGAATTTAATGAAAGGGGGCAAGGTAGACCCTTCTTGACCCCCTAGGAATGATGTTGGGGTTATTAAAGGGTCCCGTGGGGAAAATAAAAAAAATTGATTTTTCACGGTAGAAGCGCTTCTCGGGCCGCGAACTGGGCCGCAAACTGGTAGCGAAACGGGAATTCGCCATTTTGTGTTTCGTTTTAATTAAATTACTAGGTATAAGGGGGTGCGGGAGACGTATCCTGATCCCTTATGTTTTCTGAGGGTGGCAGAGGAGGCTCATATATGTTGATATATGTCTTCCAGCGGCTTTGCGTGCGCCATCTTATCTCTCGGTAGGATCGAGAGAGAAGAAGAGGTGAAAAACGAAGGGGGAATTTAATGAAAGGAGGCAAGGTAGACCCCTCTTGACCCCCTAGGAATGATGTTGGGGTTATTAAAGGGTCCCGTGGGGCAAATAAAAAGAAATTGATTTTTCACGGTAGAAGCGCTTCTCGGGCCGCGAACTGGGCTGCAAACTGGTAGCGAAACGGGAATTAGCCATTTTGTGTTTCGTTTAAATTAAATTACTTGGTATAAGGGGGTGCGGGAGACGTATCCTGATCCCTTATGTTTTCTGAGGGTGGCTGAGGAGGCTCATATATGTTGATACATGTCTTCCAGCGGCTGTACGTGAGCGTTTTTTTTTTTTTGCTGCGTGACGTCTGTTAACGTTCGATTCGATGGAAATCAGGAAGTGTTGACCGCCAATTTGTCACTGCGATAAAATATTTTGTTATAAATGAATCTTTATTGATAAACATTGTCTGCGCCATCTTGCCTTTTTTCCAATGCCACAATTTTGTCGTGCACGGCAGCCATTTTAGATGCCTTGACCAGACCCACTCTCTGCACGCCGTCGATTCTCAGCACGGCTCCCCACCCTCGCAAGCATCTCCCCCACGCACTGGTCACCCCCGCTCTCTCTCTCTCTCTCATGCATGGGCCATAAACTTCCCCCCATCTGCGCTGCTCTTCCCTGAGAATCACACCCTGTGCCCGCCCAACACCTCCCTTTCACCCTATTCACTACCGCACCCTCTGACACTCCTCTTCCTCTGTGTCCGATTGTCCAGGCCGGTCCCAGGCTATCATCTAGCCCTGCGGATGTAGTTTATGGCCCCAGCTGCAGAGAATCCAGACATGCCAACCCTCCCGATTCAGGCGTGAGACTACCGATTTCAGTGCTAGTCTCCCGCCTCCCGATTCCTGCAAGCAAAAACCCGATTCCTCGGGGGTTTCAGCTGACAGGGCTTGGTATTGTGTTACGTGCTAATTCTTCCAGGAAACGTCAGGGGGCCGATGCAGGGGCTCTAGAAGGGGTGATAAACCATTTAAGCCTCATTAACAAGCGCATGGTCTTTTAAAGATATGTGAAGTACTCGGGGCGGCGGTGAGTGTGTGCCCTCTTTCAGGAGCGGGCGGGGGGGGGGGGCACTGCCAGCAACTTGCCAGGCCAGGCAGTGTTCAACACTTGCATCACCCTTTCTCTGCCTGCTATTGCGCTCCATGCTTCGGAAAGGTAAGAAAAAGAACGTGCATTTGAGTTTGAAATGTCCGATCCTGTAGCAGCACACTTCCAAAGCCCACACATGACAATAACCCGATTCAAGGCCCCATTCACCCGATTTTTTAAAAATATATAGTACTCCAACAAAGTAGGATTATAAAACTTTATTAACTTTATAAATATATCGAACGCAACAAAAACTGTAAATACATTTAAACATTTTTTGGCAAAAAGAAGCAACAATGGTCAGTAGCTGTCTTTTGTGCGAATAGTCCCATGGCAGCACACCGTGCTGAGTTCTGGACGGCACCCAGGTGATGTTACCTGGGTGCCGCACTGGTTTTTGGTTTCCAACAATGCAGCTCAGAAAAACAGCGTGGGGCGTCCCGGGTGGTGCGGGGGGAGGCCTCGTCAGTAGCGGTCTGTTGTGCGAATAGTCCCAAGGCAACAGAACGCGCTGAGATGTGGATGGCACCCAGGTGATGTCCAGTAACTTGCCGCACTGGTTTTGGTATCCTACAATGCTGCTCCGAAAAACGGCGTGGGGCGCCCCGGGGGGGGTGTGGGGGAGGCGGCGTGAACGGGCCTCCCCAGGTGGAGGCTCGTCTGCTGTACTGGGGCGCCCCTTTACCGTTTCAGTTGCCATTCCGCCCGCTTTTGCTACACTGTGCCTCGTCCTCCATTCAGCTGTTTATCGCCTGCTCTTGCGGCTACAGCGTCTCGCTCACCATGTAGTTGAGTTGTGCCCACTCTTGCGGTGCAGCGATAAGCGGCTGCCATTGGATTCTTAAAATGGTGGACGGCTCTTCGGATTTGGGCCTGGTCCACTAAAATGGCCCTGGGACACCTTGGAACTCGGACGCTTGCCTGCTAGGGCTTGGGCTCCATTCTCGAAAGCGTCCCCTCAGCCGTGAAGATTCTACAAAAGTCTTGGGGGCCCTCGACTCCTGCAGGCTTCCGGTGGGGAGCGGCTGCCATGATTGCTCGCGGAATGACCACGACGGAGCCACGAGATGGTGGTGCTCTCATGCTGACGCCAGCTTCAGTCTGAAACATCCAGAAACAAGGTGGGGCTTTCATCGTTTGGGAAAAAAAAATGTTGTAAACCAATGAAAAGTGTTATTTTTAGGTCATATGACCAAGCCTTCCATCATTAGGAAACCAAAAGTAAAATGAACCAATGAAAAGTTTTATAAACAAGTCACATGACCTGTTATGCGGCATAGGGCTGCAAAAAGCGTAGAAAATTCGTTGGCACGTGAGGCGGCGTCAGTAGCGGACCGATGTGCGAATAGGCCGAAGGCAGCACAACGCGCCGAGATCCGGATGGCACCGAGTTGTGGTCCAGCAAGTTGCTGCACTGGTGTGGCTATCCTACAATGCTGCGCCGAAAGTCGGCGTGGGGCGCCCCGTTGGCCTGTAAGGTCGCGTCAGTCAGTGGGGGCTGTGCGTCTCCCCCAAGATGGAGGCTCCTCGGCTGCAGTGCGGCGCCCCTTATCTTTTCACTCGCCGTGCAACTGAGTTGCGTCCGCACTTGCGGCTACAGTAGGCCGAAGGCAGCACAGCGCGCCGAGATCCGGATGGCACCGAGGTGGTGTCCAGCAAGTTGCCGCACTGGTGTGGCCATCCTACAATGCTGCGCCGAAAGACGGCGTGTCCAGCTGAGTTCCGGTCACTCTTGCGGTACAGTGACTCGAACGCGCCGAGATCTGGATGGCACCGAGGTGGTGTCCAGCAAGTTGCCGCACTGGTGTGGCCATCCTACAATGCTGCGCCGAAAGTCGGCGTGGGGTGCCCCGTTGGCTTATGAGGTGATGTCAGTAGTGGACCGATGTGTGACTAGGTCGGAACCAGCACAAGACGCCAAGATCTGGATGGCAAGTCCTGGATGTTGAGTGCCATAGTTGAGAGTTCTGAGCAGTGCTTGTAAGACTGTCTGAAGCTTATTTGCACCTGCTGCAGCTTCACTATTGCCCTGGTGTGGCCAAAGATCGCCCATGACATAGGCGGCCGGCTCCCAAGGTCCGGCGGAACTTTTTTCCTTTTCCTTTCTGCCTCTTGTCCCACAATCCGTTTGACCTGAAGACACGACCAGGTCCCTGAATGTGTGCAGGGGGACGTTATTGATTGAATCAAAATGGCGGCTTCACACAAAGCTGACTCAAGCGTTGCTGTTGATGCTATACAGACAAAAATTGGTTTTCAGTTTGTACATTCTTCAGGATTTTTTTTTCCATCCAAGATTGATTGAGAGTTTGTAGAAAAATGGCTTCAGATTTTCAACATACTACTCTTCAACATTCTTCCTAAATGTAACAATGTGAGACTCACTAGGAGAACGGCTGTTTATCTTTCCTTTCAAAATGCTGCCAACAATATTTTCTGAATTGAAGACACCATCTTGTAGCATAAAGGGCCGAAAGGGGTTCTGGTCTGGCCGATGGTTGGTGGAGACATTTTGACTATATCTTGGACCTGCCCGGCCTCGCCCAAAATGGCGCCGGTATAAATGGGACTCGTAACTCCTTGTTGTGTACTGGTTCAACAACCTTGATATCACGAGATATGAATGCAGTTTTGATGCTCATGGCGGGTGGGGACGAGAATTGATTGAATATTTCGACATCCCTATTGATATTAAGTTCTGATGTGTTATTGATTACTGTACTATTGAAAGTTCGAATTAACGTCACCCATGGTACTTGCCCGCAAATGTATATCTAGAGGATTTTTTTGTAAGTGGCTTTGTCGTATTTTAATTACAAAATGTACGTCCACCGATTCCGCAACTGTTAGACACCTTAGTTCTTGCAACCTAATGGCCCGCTCATTACGTTCCTCTACAGTGTAAATGTCTCCTCATCATATACGTTTCCAGTTTGCTTCGTGGCCGGCCCACGTGGTTATAGGCCCGTATTTGTATACTGACATTTTCACAATAAAGGTTTTTAAAACAAAACATGGTAGTAGTATTTACATTGGTAAAGTTTTTACTTTTAGTCACTGTTTTCGAATCAGTAAAAGGCAAGTGAAATAAAGCAGTCCAATTACATGACGGATAAAAGGTATAATACGTAGGAACGCAGTAAAGATAAATGGTCAAGGGCAGTTGTGTTTTCCACTCCTGCAACATAAAGTGATCGATAAGAATCTGATAATCAGGCGTATCGGCGAGTAAGACAGCAGGCCGAGCCTCTTTTACTCAACGGCCCCGTCATGGGACGAAGAAACGCCCTTTTTCTCGAAAAAGGAATATATTTTACTTGCAGGACAGTTGTAAATTTTCCGGGAAAGTACATTAGCCTGGAACATTATAACATATATGTTTAAAAAAAAAATGTTCGAAATCAATAAAAAGCGTATTTTTTAGGTCATATGACCAAGCTTTTTATTAATAAAATAACAAAAGTAAAATGAACCAATAAGAAGTTTTATTAACAAGTCACATGACCTGTTATGCTTACGTTACGCGCTGCGCCCCGGATCACTTCCGGGTGCGCTAACGCGGCGTGTCATATAACGCATTACGCGACAACGTAGGTCAAGAATATAGTCAAAATGTCTCCACCAACCAGCGTTCGGAACACAACCCCTTTCAGCAGTCCAAAAAGTTCTGTTAAATGACAACAGAGGGGACAGGCAACAAGAACCATCAGTCAAAGAGGGGAGGGCAAGTTCTTCTCTACCGGGTCATGTTGGGGCGCTACCGGAACTGATCGAATTGGTAGTCTACAGTGTTTCTGGATGTTTCAGACTAAAGCTGGCGTCAGCATGAGAGCACCACCATCTCGTAGCTCCGTCGTGGCCATTCCACGAGCAAACATGGCAGCCGCTCCCCACCAGAAGCCTGCGGGAGTCGGGGGCCCCCAAGACTTTTGTAGAATCTTCACGGCTGAGGGGACGCTTTCGAGAATGGGACCCAAGCCCTATCAGGGAAGCGTCCGAGTTCCAAGGTGTCCCAGGGCCATTTTAGTGGACCACGCCCAAATCTGAAGAGCCGGCCGCCATTTTGAGAGTCCTGTGGCAGTCGCTTATCGTTGCATCGCAAGAGCGGGAGCAACTCAACTACATGGTGAGCGAGACGCTGTAGTCGCAAGAGCAGGCGGTAAACAGGTGAATGGCGGAAGAGGCACAGTGTAGCAAAAGCGGGCGGAATGGCAACTAAAACGGTAAAGGGGCGCCCCACTACAGCGTGTCTTCAGGTCAAACGGATTGTGGGACAAGGTCCAGAATAGAAGAGTCATCAAAAGGCAAAAAGTTCCGCCGGACCCCGGGAGCCGGCCGCCTATGTCGGGGGCGATCTCAGGCTACACCAGTGCTATAAGACTTGGGGAGGGGGTCGGAGCCAAGCGTCTTCTCCGAGTCCGTGCCATCACACCGCCCCTCGGGGGCCTCCGTCAAGCGGTTTAGGGAGGTACCATATCACATTGTTTTCAAATGCAGTCAGGTCCACAAACGACCCTCACTTACTTTGAGAATAGTGAAGCTGCAGTAGGTGGAAATAAGCTTCAGACAGTGTTACAAGCGCTGCTCAGAACTCTGAACTATGGCACCCAACATCCAGAACTTATGCCATTTGAGAATGGCAGTGACATCGAAGCAACTCAGGGACCATAACCATTAACGTACTTTCACGTAAGAAAATCTTACTTGGGGAGGGGGCAGGAGCGAAGCGCCCCCTCCCAGTCCGCGCCACCACACCGTATGTGGAAAATCTGAAGCCATTGTTCTACAAACTCAACCAACCTCGGATGGAAAAATCTAGAAAAATGTACAAACTGAAAACCAGTTTTGGCCTGCATAGCATCAGTAGCAACGCTTGCTATCAGAGTGCATGAGTTTCATGCTCGATCGATTGAGCTAGCCGGATCGGGCAACAAAAAGTATAAAATAGTTATGTAAATAGTTATTTAATAAAATGTTTTACCCTGTTACTTTGCTGGTGTGTTGTATATATGTTTAATATTTGCATAGGGTTTGTCGTTATTTTGGGCGGGGTGGGTGACGGAGCCGAGCTGTCTTGCAGCCCTCATGGTGTGGAGCTCAGTTCATCTCACTATTTTCGTATTTCTCATGAAGGGTTGTTCCTAATATTTCTATTTTAGCGAGGTCAAAAACAGATCCCATTAGTGGCCTACTGATTTTGCTCGATTCCTTTTGTTTTTTTAAACGATTTTTCACTATCTGCAAAGACTAAACACAGTATTGCGACTCTGTGCTTGTTTGTAAATACAGAATGAACCAAAGAGAACCAATTCAAAAATATTAAATGCTTGGATAACAATCAATCAAATGGAGAGAGAAGCAGGCACGACGGATTACAACGGGGGCAAAGGCCTGCGTTAACTACCCTTCACTATCTGCAAAGAGAGAGTACTCCTAAGAGAAAAGAGGGAGGGGGGCAGCGTTCAAAGCACATCAGCGTGCATAAACACAAAAATGTTTTTACCTATCATGTACTTGACATTTGACAGCATTTGATATTTGCTATTAAAAAAACATTGAAATTCACTGAAAAAACCATAGGTTATAGACCATATATAGTTAGGAATTAGCATTTACAAAACCTTGAAAATTCACTGAAAAAACCATAGGTTATAGACCATATATAGTTAGGGATTAGCATTTACAAAACCTTATTTTACTCGCACAAAACCATTGAAATTCGCATATATAGTTAGTTGCGCTAACTATATATCGCGCACCCGCAATCCACTGCTGATGATGTCACATATTACATCATTCATGACATGGTCAGTGACATCACTGATGACATCACTGATGACATCTCAAATGACATCACTGATGACATCACTGATGACATCTCAAATGACATCACTGATGACATCACTGATGACATCTCAAATGATATCACTGATAACATCACTGATGACATCTCATTTGACATTACTGATCACATCAATGATGACATCATTCATGTGATAATACGATGAACCTCTTCAGACTCCAATATAACCTTAGATACACTCAGTGTAAACAGACACTCACAGACTGTCACTCATCCATGGAGTTACTCACACACCTAGTCAGTCATGCAAAGAATCAATCACATCTCCATTTCCTCAACTATACAGTTATACACACCTTACTTATTCAAACATATACTAACACATATTTACTCTCTTATCCAATCCCTGATACAAGTTCACAATGATCCATACAGCCACTCACATATTCACTGGCTCTTATGCACAGTTATTTATATATGTCAACTCTCACATGTACTGTGTTTTACATATGTACTTACTTTGACACCAATACACTCATGCACACAGTCAACCGCTCATACAGCTGTTTCCACATGCACTTTTGAACCCATAGATCTAGTGAATCAACTGCTCACACATCTATGCACAGAGTCATACACCTCCCAGCCACCCACACACACACTCAGTCTCCCATACAAATACTTGGGCAACCAACCAATAACCCATATAGTTACTGATATAGCTCCTGATCAACACATGCAGCAGTTTACAGAACAGACATAATGATGCACACATTAAGACAGTTTAGTCACTAACCCATGCACTCAGTGAGACACATTTAATCACTCACTCATACAGTCAGTCATGCACCTACTAAATCCTTCATCCAGACACTTATACATCCACTCATTCTTCAATATGTAAGACAAATTTTAACTTTACAGAAACAGACAGCCACTGGATGTTGTCATCAGTGATGTCACTGACTATGTCATGAATGATGTAATATGTGACATCATCAGCAGTGGATTGCGGGTGCGCGATATATAGTTAGCGCAACTAACTATATATGCGAATTTCAATGGTTTTGTGCGAGTAAAATAAGGTTTTGTAAATGCTAATCCCTAACTATATATGGTCTATAACCTATGGTTTTTTCAGTGAATTTTCAAGGTTTTGTAAATGCTAATTCCTAACTATATATGGTCTTTAACCTATGGTTTTTTCAGTGAATATATATATATATATATATATACACACACACACACATACATATACATATATATATATTGTGAGGAGGAGACATCATATATACAAGGAGGCCGTCGGCCACCTTTCATAATCCTCTATGGACGGCATTTCCGCTGTCAGGATTATGATCTTGGTGTCCTACAGGTTTTTCATGTCAGGCTTTCTGACATGAAAAGCTTCTTGGAAAGCGACTTTGGAGGGCTCTAGCAGGGCCGCCATCACTCAGTGGCCTCTGGTTTGGTGGTTGTTAATCCCTGCACCGCGTGGCAGGCACCGATTGGTAGGTGCCTGCCACTCGGTACAAGGATTAACAGAAGCTCCCATTTCTCCATGTACGCTTGTGCTGCAGCAGCTTTCCAACTGCAGCACAAGCTCCCATAGATAAATAGGAGCTTGTGACCGCACCATGTGTGGTCACATTGTAATTGCGGTGTCAAGACCGCCGACCGTAGGCCCAAACCGCAATGGTGTCTTCTACCCGACATCGTAATGCTGCCCATAGTAATATTTCAAATAATTTGCAGTTTAATACAAAGTTTAAATGATAGCGTGTTTTTCATTTTTTATTGCAGAACAAGCCTAGCATTATTTGTTTAGGATTCTTTTATATATTTATTGCATATTAAAATATTTTATTGAAAGGAAATCTTATTACATTTCCCAATATTTACTTTATGGTGATCTCGGTCCCAGTGGCAGCGATGGACACAACCAGATGGAAAGTAACTATTAGTAAATTTACATTTGTGAATGAAAAAGAAGGAGTTTCAACACCTCATTTGAGGGGTGGAAGTTCTCAAGTATACACAAAAGTGTAAATCTCCGCTCTGAAATGGTTATTTGCAAAAGAGTGGAAAGGAGTAGATCTACACATGAATAGATCTACACATGCAAACTCGTCTTTGTGATTTGAGCCCAATATATTTAAATCATAAAATTACCTGTTACTCATAGAAATAATGTCATAATGATGATGGATGGTTCGTAAAGCTGAGGTATCACTTCCTTTACTTTAAAAGAAACACTACTAGATCCAAGAGTAACTTTAAAATTACTATTAGAAAATCATTTAGAAAGGGGGCCTGATTTGGATGAGGAAGAACATGGCAGTGTAGTTCCGCAGCTCTGTCCAAGGTGTGTTATTTCTCCATCACAGCCGTAGAAAAAAAATCATCATTTCTGATGCCTGCCCATTGAGTACGATCTCTAGAGGCCCCAAGGCTACCAGAACAGCACAAAAAACGAAATCGGGAGCCCATACTAGCCAAGGTGGGAGTCTCCAGGAAGAATGATGGTGCTGCAACCCTACCCCACTTTCTTGAGTAAGTTAATTATGCAACTCCTAGTCTCTGGTGCCAGACCTCCAAAACAGCTACTGATGGAACAAAGACACTGCTATGTGTCATATTATCCAATTTGTAGATTGTAGTGGGAAAGCACAAATATGCTCATGACCATGACTGCAACCCCCAAGGGAGCTTCAACCAGGTTGGCGCAGACGCAGCCACACCCCGCTACACAATACCTAGCAGTGACCAAAGAAGAAGCTCCCCTCGTAAAAACCCAACCTCTCACAAGCAGTTCCAGCAGACAATGAGTCTTTACACATCTGAAGGAGAGGTTAAATGATGCTTCCTTTTGATGTGGCAATGCCCATGCTCACTAGTGTGGAAATTTGTATCGCCACTGGACCCCTTGTAAGCGTGCCCACTGTCACATAGGTTTAGACAGGCCTGCTCGAAAATGCTACCTAACTTAAAAAGTAAGTGTGCCAGTAACTCTCTCATCAACCTGAGAGATGATCTTTGACCCTGTCCTCAGGTAGGTTGCCCCCCAGCCGCCACACGGTCCTCCTGTGACGCTGCCCCCGATGTCGCGCTGCCCCTGCTGCTGCCTGGTTCCGTGTGAGTCCCCTGTTGCTCGCTGTATTTTGTTCCTACTTCTACTGATTTTTACTGTATTCTGTGTATTGCTGTATTCCCCTGTTGTGCCTTGAACCCCCTTTGCCTTCTGTGACCCCTTGCTCCCCCGCATTGCCCCCGTGTCCTGTCCCCCTTCTACCCCGGTCCCCTCTGTGCCTTCTTCCCGCTGCTGCGTCCCTGCTGCCCCTCCCGCCCGCCGTTCCCATTCGCCGCCCCACTCCACCTCCCAGCTGCTCCTCCCTCCCACTGCCCCTCATATGGAGGCTGCGCAGCGGTGAAGAGAGAGACCTTTGACCCTGTCCTCAGGTAGGTCGCCCCCCAGCCACCACAAGGTCCTCCTGTGACGCTGCCTCCACTTCCTCCCTGCCCCTGCCTGATGCCGCATGAGTCCCCTGTTGCTCGCAGTATTTTGTTCCTACTTCTACTGTTTTTTACTGTATTCTGTGAACTGCTGTATTCCCCTGTGGTGCCTTGTACCCCCTTTGCCTTCTGTGACCCCATGCTCCCCTGTATTGCCCCCATGTCCTGTTCCCCGTCTTCCCCGGTTCCCTCTGTGCCTTCTTCCCGCCGCTGCGTCCCTGCAGCCCTGCCCCCCGCCCCCACCCCCGCCATTCCCATTCTCCGCCCCACTCCCTCCTCCCAGCTGCTCCTCCCTCCCACTACCCCTCATATGGAGGCCACGCACCGGCCGCGCAGCGGGCACGCCAAAGGCGCTACCAAAGCCAAGCCCATCCGCGCCCATCCGCGCCTGGACCGCGCCCAGTGCCAGAACCCCTGGCCCCTGCAGGAGCCAGGGAACTCAACTGAGATACGACTCCTCGGCCCTCAAGGCACTCAACACCGGACGTCAACCCGCCTGCTACAGAGCGACCCCGAAGAGAACCCAGGGACCCTTCACCTGCCAAGCCTGCAAATTCACCTGCCTCCGAACCTACAGACCACCCACAGGACCTAACATCAACAACAACCACCTCAAGTGCATCCTCCTCAACACACGCTCTGTCCACAAACACGCTGTTGAACTCCTGGACCTCCTCGACACAACAGCACCAGACATCGTCTTCCTCACAGAAACATGGATGAACGCTTCCTTGCCCCCCGACATCGCCATAGCCATCCCGGACGGCTACAAGATCACCCGGAAGGACCGCACCAACCAAACCGGAGGAGGAATCGCCATCATCTACAGGGACACCATCAACATCACAACCAATACCGAAGACACACTGTCCACCGCCTAACACCTACACTTCCAGATTCACACCGACCCCAAGACAACCCTCAGAGGAACGCTCATCTACAGACCCCCGGGCCCACGCACACAATTCAGCGAAACCATCGCCGACTTCATCAGCCCACACGCCCTGGCCTCACCAGAATACATCCTCCTAGCGGACCTGAACTTCCACCTGTAGAAAAACAACTACAACAACACCATCACCCTGCTCGACAACCTCGCCAATCTCGGACTCAAATAACTGGTGATCACCCCCACCCACCACGCTGGCCACAAGCTCGACCCCATCTTCTCCACCAGCAACCACGTCTCCTTCAGCCACTCCACCGGACTACACTGGACAGACCACAGATGCATCCACTTCACCTTAAAAAAGAATACATCACACCACCACACGCAACAAATCCCCCGTAGATGCTAGAGCAAAATCACCAGCTCCTTGCATCACTAAGCCAGAACCCGCCAGCCGACACCGCTGACACCAACGACGCAGCCCACAACCTCCCCCAGTGGATCACCAACTGCGCCAATGACCGCGCCCCACTGAAGAATCCCCAGGCAAGACCAGCAACAGGAAAACCTCATGGTTCACAGACGCCCTCAAAAACTCAAAGAAATCCTGCCAAACCTTTGAAAAAACCTGGCGCCACGAACGGACAACAGAAAACCTGACAGCCCTCAAGAACGCCACCCGCGAACACCACCAGCTGATCCACACCACCAAAAGGGCATCGTTCAAAGAGTGGCTAGACAACAACACCCACAACAACAAGCAACTCTTCAGCATCGTCAAAGAGCTCTCCAACCCCAGCGCCAGCAAAATGACATCACCCCATCGCAAGACCTCTGCAACTCCCTCGCCACGTTCTTCCACCGCAAGATCGCAGATATACACGACAGCTCCGGACCCCAGACCCCTCCTCCAGCCACCGAAGCATCAACCCCTACAACCACCGTCAGCGCCTGGACCCCCATCAGCACAGAAGACACCACCCACGTCATGAACAACATCCACTCTGCCTCCCCCTCAGACTCTTGCCCCATCATATCTTCATCATCGCACCCCACCTCCAGAACGTCATAAACAACTCCCTCATATCAGCCACCTTCCCTGAGAGCTGGAAGCACGCAGAAATCAGCGCCCTTCTGAAGAAACCTACAGCAACCCCAAAGACCTCAAGAACTTCCGCCTCATCTCTCTCCTTTCCTTCCCGGCTAAAGTCATTGAGAAGACCGTCAACAAACAGCTGACTGCTTTCCTCGAGGCAAACAACTCGCTCAACCTGTCCCAGTCCGGATTTTGAGCCAACCACAGCGCCGAGACCGCCCTCATCGCATCCACCGACAACATCAGGACCCTGATGGACAACAGAGAAACAACCGCCCTCATCCTTCTAGACCTCTCGGCAGCTTTTGATACCGTATGCCACAGCACCCTAACAACCCGCCTCCTCAACACTGGGATCCAAGGGAAGGCCCTGTTTGGATCACCTCATTCCTCTCCGACAGAACCCAGAGAGTCCGCCTCCCTCCCTTCCGCTCATCAGCCACCAAGATCATCTGCGGAGTACCCCAAGGCTCCTCGCTCAGCCCTACCCTCTTCAATATCTACATGAGCCCCCTCGCCGCCATCGCACGCAAACACAACATCAACATCATCTCCTAAGCTGACGACACCCAATGATACTCTCCCTCACCAAAGACCCGACACCGCCAAAACAAACCTCCAGGAAGGAATGAAAGACGTCGCAGAATGGATGAAGCTCAGTCGCCTAAAACTAAACTCAGACAAAACAGAGGTCCTCATCCTCGGACAATCCCCATCCGCCTGGGACGACTTCTGGTGGCCCACAGACACTGGGCTCCGCGCCAACACCAACGGACCACGCACGCAACCTGGTATTCATCCTGGACTCCTCCCTCACGATGACCAAGCAAGTCAACGCCATCTCGTCATCGTGCTTCAACACCTTGAGCATGCTCTGAAAAATCTTCCAATGGATTCCCTCCGAAACAAGAAAAACTGTCAGCCAGGCCCTCAACATCAGCCGACTGGACTACAGAAACGCCCTATACACAGGAACCACAGCCAAACTTCAGACTCGACTCCATTGCATACAGAATGCCTCTGCACGACTCATCCTCAACATCTCTTGCCACAGCCACATATCCGCCCACCTGAGAAACCTGCACTGGCTCCCCGTCTGCAAGAGGATCACATTCAGGCTCCTCACCCACGCACACAAAGCGCTACCAGACAAGGGCCCCGAATATCTGTATCCAGATACAGTTACCCCTCAGTTCCCTGGCTCTATTTTCAAGGTCATACATATTTTCAGACTCCCATTATGAGAGTTTCTGGCCGTTATTATAGTTATTTTGATTTAAAATTTAAGACCTTAATGTGGCTAGTGGAAACACCGGCCTAAATGTAGGTTGCCTGAACACGAAAGGTTTAAACCATCCTGTGAAGAGAAAGAAAGTTTTAGACTACCTATGTACACTTCATGGTGATATCATATAATTGCAAGAATGTAACTAAGCCAGAATACGACTCTCTCTCTTCAGTATAATGGTTTTTCTGATGTTGCATGATCACCTGCAATAGGCAAAAAAACATAGATTTTCTTTACTAGGGGTCCGAGCAACATCTCTTTACAGGCCTCTCCCTGGAATGCCCAGTTCAATTAATTATAGAACAGGTTAGATAACTTCATGGGTAACACAAAACCACCTTTAATATAATTTGGCTGTATAATGTTCTAAGAGATGGATACTTAAAGAAATATCCCTATAAATAAACACTCTTCTGTATTATATGTTGGGGTCTACCTCCCCCCACCACCATAAGTTCTGCTTAAGTGACCTTAATAGTCAGCCGTTCAATGCAACTACGTTTTTCCTAGAATTATTCTTCCACCAGATGTTTTTTAATCTTATTTTTGATTTGATTTCACTACCTTCTTTATCCTCTCCCACGGTTTAAACCCAAATCCTAAATGACTCTGAATGTCAATTGCCTAATCCTCAAAGGACATTTAAAGTTAATTATTCGTTTCTCAAAGTTCCTTTTACGTGGTCTAATAAAATATTTCGAAATTAATTTCTATTGACATTCAAAACTGCAGCTATGCTCTATAACGTAAATCTCAGAAAAAACATTAAGGCAAATATGTGTGTTCAATGACACTCCCATTATGATATTTAAATGATATTCAAGTTATTGTTTGCTGTTCGCTTAAGGTGAAGTTAGATTGTTGTTTCAAGATGATATCTTGAACAATATTACTCCAACAGGTGTCATTGTTTACAGACATTGGTTAATCAGTACAGTAACTCAAGTGAATGGGCTGAAACCAATTTTCAGACCATTATATATTTTAAATGTGCTGCAAATTGAAGTGTATACTCATGCCATGCATTTTGAAGCAGTTCTTTTTCAAAAACTTGATATACTACATAGCACGCATTAACCAAATGTCCCACAGTATTACATGATGCAGATTAATTTGAAATCTGTCACGAAGCAGTGAGTCTATTTGTGTCTTGCGGGTGAACATAAATTGAATCTAACCAATAAGAAGCATTTTTTACCACTCTTCAACACTTAATATTCCATAAAAATTTCGAAGTAGTGCAACAGGGCCGGCATTTTATGCAATTGGAATTAGTTCGATTTCTGCAACTTTTAAAGATTTTAGAAATGTATAATGGTCATAAATATTGTCTGTTTACGAAAGCTGAATACTTAAAAGTATGTTATGGTAAAACATTTGGGGCCCTACCATGGTGAGCGCCTGTGTTATTCACCTGAAGAGCGTAATCTGATTTCTTTTAACCTTATATTTCAGATAGTACAGCTCAGAAACTGTGATTCAGTAACTATTTCTGGGCCGGATGTGGAATCCAGCTAGCCAAGGGAAACATGTTGAATTTGTCCTGGTGTCATTTTCTGGGACCCAATTCAGCAGTGCACCTTCAGTGCAGGAACCTGAAGGTAGTAAGGGAGCTTTAATAATTAGCTTTTTCTTGTGGCATACTTTGGTCTCTCCTGACACATACTTCCATTGGACTTCACTATATTAATACCTTTCAATAGGAAAGAATTTAAAATAAATAACATTCATTCTAAATACATATATATATATACATTCACAGAAAAAACCATAGGTTATAGACCATATATAGTTAGGAATTTACATTTACAAAACCTTGAAAATTCACTGAAAAAACCATAGGTTATAGACCATATATAGTTAGGGATTAGCATTTAAAAAACCTTATTTTATTTGCACAAAACCATTGAAATTCCATATATAGTTAGTTGCACTAACTATATATCGCGGACCCGCAATCCACTGCTAATGATGTCACATATTACATCATTCATGACATGGTCAGTGACATCACTGATGACATCACTGATGACATCTCAAATGACATCACTGATGACATCACTGATGACATCATTGATGACAACACCCAGTGACTGTATGTTTCTGTAAAGTTAAAATATGTCTTACATATTGAAGAATGAGTGGATGTATAAGTGTCTGGATGAAGGATTTAGTAGGTGCATGACTGACTGTATGAGAGAATGATTAAATGTGTCTCACTGAGTGTATGGGTTAGTGATTAAAGTGTCGTAATTTGGCAATCATTATTTATGTTGTTCTGTAAACTGCTGCATGTTTAAATCAGTAGCTATATCAGTAACTATATGGGTTATTGAATGGTTGCCCAAGTATTTGTATGGGAGACTGAGTATGTGTGTGGGTGGCTGGGAGGTGTATAACTCTGTGCATAGATGTGTGAGCAGTTGATTCCCTAGGTGTATGGGTTCAAAAGTGCATGTAGAAACAGCTGTATGGACAGTTGACTGTGTGCATGAGTATATTGGTGAGTGAATGGATATCTCAGTGCTACATGTCAAAGTAAGTACATATGTAAAACACACTCCATGTGAGAGTTGACATATATAAATAACTGAACATAAGAGCCAGTGAATGTGTGAGTGGCTGTATGAATCATTGTGAACTTGTATCAAGGATTGTATAAGAGAGTAAATATGTGTTACTATATGTTTGAATAAGTAAGGTGTGTATAACTGTATAGTTGAGGAAATGGAGATGTGATTGATTCTTTGCATGACTGACTAGGTGTGTGAGTAACTCCATGGATGTGTGACAGTCTGTGAGTGCCTGTTTACACTGAGTGTATCTAAGGTTATATTAGAGTCTGAAGATGTATTATCACATAAATGATATCATCAGTGATGTAATCAGTAATGTCAAATGAGATGTCAGTGATGTCATCAGTGATGTCATTTGAGATGTCATCATTGATGTCATCAGTGATGTCATTTGAGATGTCATCAGTGATGTCATCAGTGATGTCACTGACCATGTCATGAATGATGTAATATGTGACATCATTAGCAGTGGATTGCGGGTCCGCGATATATAGTTAGTGCAACTAACTATATATGGAATTTCAATGGTTTTGTGCAAATAAAATAAGGTTTTTTAAATGCTAATCCCTAACTATATATGGTCTATAACCTATGGTTTTTTCAGTGAATTTTCAAAGTTTTGTAAATGCAAATTCCTAACTATATATGGTCTATAACCTATGGTTTTTTCTGTGAATTTCATTGGTTTTTTAAAAGCTAATATCTATAGCTGTAAAATATATTCTTTATTAAGTGACGTATCACGTAGCCCGTGAGACGCCTCATGATGCATCGCATAACCGTGACGTATCGTCTCTGCAGCGCAAACCAAACCCAAAACGTAAGCGCGCCAGAACACGCTTAAAGATATATATATTTTTTTTTAACCTTAATTAGACAAAATCCACACGTGCACATATCACAAACGTTCAAAAAACACAATATGTCGGACTCCCGTTACGCTGCCGGTTAGCTGCCCGGTTAACGTACCAGGAAGCACCTTTACCGCGAAAAATCGCAATTTTTTTTTCTTATGCCCCGCAGGGAACTTTAATAGCCCCCTCATCAATCCTAGGGGTTCAGGAGGGGTCTGCCTTACCCCTTTCATTCATTTACACCTTTTTTTTTCCACCTCTTGTCTCTCGATCCTACCGAGAGACAAGATGGCGGCCGCTCCGGACTGTTTACAATGTTGACAGCCAATCAGCTACTCCTCAGACTCCCGTTACACTGCCGGTTAGCTGCCCGGTTAGCTGCCCGGTTCGCGTACCAAGACGCGTCTCTACGGCGAAAAAAATTGGATTTTTTTTTTTTTTTTTTGGGCCCCGCGTGGCTTTATAATATCCCCCTCGTCAATCCTATGGGGTTAGAAGGGGTCTACCTCGCCCTCTTTCCTTCATTTCCCCCTTTGTTTTGGTCTCCTCTTGTCTCTCGATCCTACCGAGAGACAAGATGGCGGCCGCTCCGGACTGTTTACAATGTTGACAGCCAATCAGCTACTCCTCAAACTCCCGTTACACTGCCGGTTAGCTTCCCGGTTCGCGTACCAAGACGCGTCTCTACGGCGAAAAAATCGGATTTCTTTTTTTTTTTTTTGGGGCCCCGCGTGGCTCTATAATATCCCCCTCATCAATCCTAGGGGGTCAGAAGGGGTCTACCTTGCCCCCTTTCCTTCATTTCCCCCTTTGTTTTGGCCTCCTCTTGTCTCTCGATCCTACCGAGAGACAAGATGGCGGCCGCTCCGGACTGTTTAGAATGTTGACAGACACCGGAGAGCCAATCAGCTTCGCTTCGCAAAGTTCCGATACGCGAAAAGTACGCGAACCGGAGCGCAGCCCGGAGAGCTGTTACAGATATATATCTTGTTTTAAACGTTAATTTCTCAAAATCCACTGAAGCACATATATTGAGACCTAGCAAAGGCACATCGGGCTAACAGTCCCTACAATTTTGCCAAGTTTCGTGGAAATCCATTCAGCCGTTCGGGCTAAAAGTGAGGCCAACCGCCCTATGGAAATTAACATGGGAAAACGCGTTTTGGGACCCCCCTTTTTTCTCGGCCCCCCCTTGCCGAACCCCCCCCAAATTTTCAGGGGCTGCTCAGAAACAAAATGTGCCATTTTCCTGAAAATTTCAGCCGATTCCGTCCACAAACGCCAAAGTTATGAGACATAGAATTTTCAGAAATCCCATAGGGAAAAAATCCTAACTATATATACCTACTGGCGACCGCCAGTAGGTAATATATATATATATATATATATATATATATATATATATATATATATATATATATATATATATATATATATATATATATATATATATATATATATATATATATATATATATATATATATATATATATATATATATATATATATATATATATATATATATATATATATATAAATATATTTATACGCATACATATACATATATAAATATTGTGAGGAGGCGGCATCATATATATATATATATATATATATATATATATATATATATATATATGATATATACAATATAAGTTAAAAACGTTAATCATGCTAGATTTTATTTTAGAGAGGTATCATTTTATTTAATGGCACATTGAAAATACATTTTTAACTTAGTTTAAACAGCCTAAAAATTATAAAACTGATATAAAAACATTTCTTAAAACCAAATTTGCTACAAATTAAATAAAAATAAAAATGTTAGATAGGTTAGGTGATTTTAATGAAAAGTGTTTCTCAAAGATAATGCTTAAAACATTTAGGGGCCAATGTCAGTCGGTAAGCCTCAGACCGCTCGTCTAAGGCTTACCGACCGACATGGTAGGTTTACAGTCCGACCACCCAATTATGATGTAGGTGGTCAGAGTGTAAACTCGCCGGTCTTTCAGACTGGCTTCTGATAGGCTCAAGGAGCCCGTTGGCCAGTTGGAAACCTTTCATGATTCCCTATGGACAGCATTTCTGCTGCCAGGATTATGATGTTGGTGTCCTACAGGCTTTTCATGTCATGCTTTCTGAAATGAAAAGCTTCTTGGAAAGCAACTTTGGGGGCTCCTAGTAGGGCCCCCTTCACTCAGTGACCTCTGGTTGGGTGGTTGTTAATCCCTGCACCATGTGGCAGGCACCTACCGGTAGGTGTCTGCCACGCGGTACAGGGATTAACAAAAGCTCCCATTTTCCATGGGTGTTTGTTCTGCAGCAGTTTTCCAGCTGTTGCATTCTAATCTAGGACCCCGATCAATACTGTGACCTCATGCCCCTATACGGCTATAATCCATTTATTTCCCTGTAATGGTTTAAACGATCAAGAGTGATATTTCAGAAACTCGTCTCTGGCCTCACACGATCAGAGCCACATTTCAGAATCTCTTCCTCTGCAGCTTCCTCTGCAGCTCATTAGAGCAAATGACACAGCAGAAGCCACTATCTAAGATTCCTAGATTACACTCCGAGTTCTTCAGCAAGATAAAACTCAGCAACCTGGGAAAACCCCGCTTGCTATGTTTTGATTAGTAATAGAACTCTAATGAGCACTGAGAGACGATCACTTCCTAGTGACATCTTTATTGAAGTCTTATGTCCAAAAACTTACGTCAAACAAGGCACCTTTCAGGTATAAATATTACCAACGTTGCCTTAAGCAAACGCTGCCTCAACGACATCGTTGATAGCGATGGTGTGGTGAACATAGGAGCAGAACAGCTGTCCCTTACAGAGCCCAGCAGATGCAAGCTGCCCACGGACGCTGCCCCTCCTCCTCCTCGACGCGCTGAGAGAGACGCTGTCTTTTCTCCTGCCGAGAAAATCCAGCTCTGGCGTTTCCAGCCTACTCTTGCAAGTCACTGGGATATCGAGTCCTGGAAGGAGATACAAGTCCTCCAACATTCTATTCCAGAGGTATGGTGTTGACTAAACCCTTAGAGAGAATTCTTGAGCAAACCTTGGCAAAACCAACTTAACTAAAACTGCTACTTACTTACTCCCTCCGAAGTATTAGGCTTAGGTCAGGTACACTGGGGTAGACGTAGTTAGAAGCACCAGTTGAGTACGTTAGCTAAATGTATATATGAATGTATATATTTTATTCATTTTAACCTTTGCATGGCTAAGAAACCATATCAATGCTTTTACAGTATTATTTCGCAATCCTCATTTTACTGTACGCACTTTTTATAATAACTAGTCTTGCAATTGTGGCAATTCATTTCTCTTGCATGAGAAGAAAGACTGTTCAATAAATAATACTTTTTATTGAAAACGCCCGTCTCTCTATTCTCTGCATTTTGGTGAAAGTAATCTGCACAAAACTGACTGAGTAAAATAACTGTCTATTGTTTCACACGACTCTAGAGATTGACTCTTATTCTAAGGAGCAAAGTTGTCATGTTTATGCGGTTGTTGGAAAACTGAATCCCTTCTTGTCTGTATCAGGGAAGCTGATCACTTTCTATTCAGTCAAGAAAGTTTCCAGTGACCTCTGAGCTAGTTGGTAACAAACCCAATTAAGTTTAGCATAGTCAGTGGAGACCTGGAAGATCCGCACTTCTACGTCCATACTACTGTTTATGTTATTCCAATGCGCAGGGCCTATTGGGAAAATAGGAACTACACTACATGGCGCCCAACATTTGGTAAGGTGATAAAACTAACGCAAGACGTTAGAGTAACTCAGTCGTGCATTTTTCACACGGACCCCTTTCTACCGTAAATACTCCAATAGACGTCTGGAGTGGGCGAAAGGTTAAAATCCGCCCGAACTTAGTAGGAAGAGATTCCTATGTAAAGCTCTGGTTTATTCAACGTTGAAGGATACAGTGTTCCAAAATATTGTGCACCTAATCTTTGTCTCCTTGGAGACCAGCTCTGCAAACCTTGCATTTATACAATGCCAGGAGAAAACGGAACCGCTGCACCCGCAGTAAATGCGACTGAGAAGGCCCCCACGGTAGTACTGAACCGGGTGCAATAATCATCCCGGCACATTTAAGAAAATCTATAACGTCAACACTTATAGAAAATGGACTGACCACACAAGGTGGCACAATCGTCTTTGTGATAGAGGCACACGAATATCGGCAGACAGAGGTATTCTATTCATGGATAAAATTTCCAGCGGCAAACACCACAACACACAAATTCCACTACTACATAGTAGGGGATCCACCGGAAGAGTACGCTCCTTTCGAGGAGATTGAAATCCCATTAAAATCTCAAGAGCATTTGCTCTGGTTTAAAGGCGCCCTAAAACATAATGATCATATTACCAGGCTCGGTCCACTAGTTAGTCCAGGAGCAACGTGGCCGTTTCTAGCCAGCTACACACCACATCCAGACTTTGCAAAAATGTCTAGAGAAGAACTTTTAGCACAGCTAAAAACATTAATTAAAATACATAGACAATTAGTCCAATATGTTATGCGGACGGCCACAGTCCAAACAGCTGTTAATGTACCACAGCTGACTCCTCATCAGGGGAACACAAATAAATTACACCACAGAACATACAATCATGTCTTGGTAAAACACCCATAAAACGGGAACAAATTCCTTTCTGGTTAGCGCAGAAAATTACTCAAAAAGAGGCAGTATTTCCGAATACTACCCCTATTGAGAAACACAGAATCTTGACCATCTGCCTTTCAATGGGGGTCGCTCCACACGTGTAGGACTGTGACACTTGGGGTACAGTCTTTGCTTCTATTTACACAAAAACACATGGTGTTCCGTCAATGGCGGTAATACCAGAAGTGCTAAAACAGATTCAGAATGAATACGGTCCAGAACCTGCTTTAACTCCTGGTATGAAATTACTGAAAGACTTCAAGCAGGTCTCGGCTATATTACTAGCCAATATAAAAGGAGAAGCAGCATCTGTGGCGATCCGCCAGAAATTGAAAGAAACAGATATAACAGATCAACCAATTGAGCTTGCCAGAATCATAGAAAAATTATATGAAGAACTAGGTAGAGACAGCTTGGGTGGAAAACCAGTAAAGCCCCAACTGCTCGAAAATCCTGAAAAATTATTTATTAAAAATAATTCAAACACTCTTAAAAAGAGCTGGGATGGAAATAAACAATCCACTCCCAAAGAAAAAGTTTTCCAGTCCAGAGGAAGGTCTCCTCGACGGAGGGAAATAACTCCGACTCGAGAACACCAGTCTCCCCAGAGGGAGCCCTCTGAGAAAAGATATAACCTTAGAAATAGGGAAAATTTGAAGAAGCCTGATCGATATCAAAGTATTGATACACGTCCCTCTCGATCTTTTTCGCAGAAATCGGAAAGAAGAGGACGGTCAGACCCAGGAGAGCACACCAAGTCCAAAGACAAGGAACCTGCTCAAAGTAAAAAATCTCAATTTCCAATATAGAAGGTAGCCAGTATTAGAGTAATCGAACATGCCGAGAATACTGAGGACACAGTTGAAAAATGGGGAGTGGGCACAGACAATGCTAGACAGTGCAGCAGAAATCAGTATAGCTCGCAAGATCCTGATGAGTCATCTGGAGACAGTGGACACGAATAAATACATTCAGGTTCAAACTGCCGACACCAGAGTTAGCGAGCCCCATAAAATATACGAAATAACACTGCGTATAGAGGGTGATAAGACTAGGAAAATAAGGGGTCTATTTTGGGATAGACTCTCAAAAGGCTATGACATTCTGTTAGCTGAAAAAGATTGGCCCCTGGAGTTTGTCAGGGAGTGCCCTCATGGCGACGAAATGATTATGCCTGCCTTCTCGAATCACATTCCGATTCACAAAAAATATACTTATGCAAGGAAATGAGCAGTAGTCCAGGCACCAGCATTATATAAAAATCATGTAGGATGGGATGAGGACTCTCCTCCTCACAAAATCCAGTTAAAAAGTCAACCGACTGCACAATGGTAGTATCCCATTAAGCAAGAAGCTAAAAAACAAGTCAGGGAGATTTTAGATCAACTTGAATACCAGGGGGTGATTGAAACATGCACCTCTCAAATGAACAATCCTTTGTTTCCTGTCTCCAAACCAGACAATTCATATTGTCTAGTTTTGGATTACAGACACCTTAACGCATGTTGCAAAACATTTGCAGTACAGAATTCGCATAGTGCTGCACTAATGAATAACATAGTTAGGAAAAAATATAAAACGACGTTAGACATATCAAATGGTTTCTTTTGTCAAAACATTGCACCAGAAAGCAGATACTTGACCGCTTTCTCAGTAATGGGGTCACAGAAAAATTTCTGTAGGCTCCCACAGGGATTCAAGAACAGCCCAGGGCTATTCTCAGCCAGAGTAACAGAGTTACTACAAATGTATGATGATGAGGCATTATCTTATGTAGATGATATCTATCTCACAGACGATGACTTGGAGACTCACTTGAAAAGAGTGAACACCATTATACTTGGGTTCGCAGCAGAGGGTTACAAATTCAACTTTAAAGAGTCCCGAATTGCCCATCTGACAGTATTATTTTTAGGATACGAATTATCAAGTGAAGGAAAAAGCCTAGCGGACAACTTCTTAGAGAAGTGCGCTGTACTCCAAGCACCGAAAACGCTGAAGAACTTACAATCGATTCTAGGCTTCCTGAATTTCGGTAGAACTTACATCCTAAATTATGCGGAGAGGGTTAAACCTCTCTATGAACTAATTAAACCTGATTTTAAACCAATCACCTGGACTCAAAAACACACAGAAATGTTGAGATCACTACAAACAGACATGTTAGCAAAAACAAAATTAGATACACGTGACAACACACGCGATCTTGTAATCAAAGTAATCCCAGGAAGATGCGGATTCACGTACCTAACCTCTAATGAGGGAGAAAAGGTACCAATTTCAATTAAATCTCACTTGTACACACAAGCGGAAAACACATTCAGTCCAACAGAAAATACTGTGAAAGCAGTAGAAACTGCATTAGCGAATGAACGAGAACTAGCACATGGCAAAAGGATTAATATCCTCACAGCAGAATCCGCCTTCGAGGCGCTATTCAGCCCAGTAAACCTGCCTACAGTGTCACTGGATCCGAAATGGATACAGTGTGTAGATTCTCTTGGAGCAGAAGATGTGAAATACTATTTCGCCCCGCAATTCTAAAAACGGAATGATTTGACTTATGAAGAAGAATATCCTCTGCCTATCGAACTTCTGCCTCTCCCACAGTCCGCCTGTATAATCTATACAGATAGATTTGTACAGCATTTCAACGTAGAAAACAAATCCTACGATGCAGCCTGTGCGATTGTTAAAGGTCGTTGGCTGTGCGGTAAATTCAGACCGAAAATAACATAAACTGAATCAGTTAGAAACTGTTCGGCTCAGAGAGCTAAAATCAGATGTTTAAAGATGGCGCTTGAAAATGCAGAATGTGAATTCCCGACACTAATCGTGTGCGATTCGCATTTTTGCGTCAACTCTTACAATAACAAGTTACAGAGCTGGATTGAAAATGATTACAAAGATGACACAGGTGCCACAATAAAGCATAAAATGCTTTGGAAACAGGTAGCTCTTTTACAGAAAGAACTACAAAAGACTCACGTGATACACACTCTGAGTCATCAGCGTGATGGCGTTCACGTTGCAGGGAATTCATTGGCTAATACAGCCACAACGGAGGCCACTAAACCGGCTTCCGTAGCCACAAAAAAGCGTTCAGAAAAATACATAGACGGGGAAACCATGCTGGCAGTAAAAACGCCCGTAAAAGGCGACTGTGCAGCACTACCCGTGAACTATCCACTCAATTATGCATACGTAATTGATGCAAACTCCGTTCCTTTTGCTTGAATCCCTGGAGTGGGGGATAGGGTAATTCCAAACATGAACAGGAGAAGATTCCTCTTACAGGAAGCACATATGGGGTTGGGTCTGAGACACCAAACAATCAGGGACTCTCTGAGAGAATTGCAATCAGAGTACTGGTGGCCGGAAATGAGTGTAGGTATTCATGATTTTGCAAAAAATTGTGAAGACTGCAACAGAGATCGCAGTGGAGAACCGGCCAGTGTAGTGTCAGGAACCCTAATAGAAAGCATAAGGAGATCTATCCGTGCAATCAAAAAAGAGAAACGCTTCCCATTGTATATCATTAAGACAAAATCCACTTAAAAAATGTGGCCCCAGCGCTCGGCTGACGCCAGAACGGTTATAAAAGATCTGCGAGTCTTTATCGGCACATACGCAATTGCCATGTTCCATTCTGACCAGGGTCCTGCTTTCAGCTCTCGAGCTTATAAGGAGGCCATGGCCAGCATGGGCGTTGGCTTGCGGTATTCTTGTCCGTCACACCCCGAAGGGAGCAGTGTGGTAGAAAGAAAAAACCGGGACATAAAGCAATCTATAACAGCGAAGGTATTAGGTTCGGGTGAAGGGTGGGTCAAACATTTAATAAGTGTCCAGTTAAGTCTTAACAATTTGCCAAGAAATTCTCTAAAAGGTTTCAGCCCATACGAATTATTGTTCAGAACTAAAATGCACATTCAGGACTTAGATAGTCAGGTATCAGTGGTAGAAGATAAGACTACAGACTTTGACATCAAAAACCGTTTGGCTGTTTTACAGGACTTGAATGAAACAAGAAAATCCTTAAGCAACATAAAGTTAAAGCAACAGCGAGCTACCACTGACGAGGCACCACCAGCCCCAGCAAGGCATGTCTGGATTCCAAAGATTGGGGATCTAGTCAGAGAAAAAATAGCGGTGAAGAAGGAATTTGGGCCTTCTTACAGGAAAGCAGTACCTGTCTTAGCAATCAACGGAACAAGATCAGTAGTACTACCGCCCCTTGCTGGTAAAAAGGAGAACAGAGTTGTATCAATCGACCTGGTAAAACCACAAGCATGTGGCCTATAATCAACAGTAGGCCCAGTGGACTCCCGAGAAACAACAGAATACCCAAACTTGCAACAATCCAAGAGGTTCAAACTGAAAGACTAATCACATTTGATAAGCCTGCAGTGCACAGAGAGGGACTACGCAATAATGCCATGGAACTCGTGCCTCTTGAAACACAGATTGAAACAGTTCGTCAAGAAACACCAGTCTACAATGATGTGGCATCAGAATGTGCTACCAAAAGACAAATTGAGAGAACAATCCCAGCAATTGACAGAACTGCCTCTGGCTACTTCTTCCACTTCGACAACTTTTCTGAAGATCAAAACGACCCCGAAGTGATGCCAGAAATAAAAAAGACTTTTAAAGAAAAAGCAACAGAACTCTTTCAACAAATCAAAGAAGTATATCTGGATGCACCATTGATTGAGCATTGGATTATTTCAGGGGTATTTATACTCCTACTATGCCTAATTTTAGTTTTAATTTTAGGAAGGTTTATTACAATACAATGGACACAGCAAGTCAGAACATCAACTTAGTCCTCAAACCACACAGATCATCCCACGTGAAGAAAAGAGAACTGACAACAGTAAATGTCACAGCCATTCCAATACCCGGCGGGGTAGTATGGGACAAAACTGACTATGAAATATATGGTCCGGTCAAAATCCAGAAATATCCTCATCAATTCAAGGTTTCCTTAAGTGACTTTGTAAAACTTAGTACATTCTCTGATGATTGGGACTTGGAAAGTATTAATAATATGACGTCAGATTTAGTAATGTCAGCTAGATTCACAGAACATGAGGGCATATTACCAACAACTAGCGATAATTTTTGTCTCTAACTTATTTAGAGACAAAAATTATCGCCGCACATCGGCGATTTTTATCGCAGATAAACCTTGCTATTAGCAAGGTTTAACGTAAATGCGATAAAAAACGGCCGCAATGCATGAATATCGCTGAAAAGTCAGCGATATTCATGCATTATCGAGCAAATGCTCTTAGCCATGTTATCCACCTCCCATTGGATAACATGGCTAAGAACTGCTCAGGGCAGGTTTTAGCTTTTGGAGATATTCGCGCTTAGCGCGAATATCTCCAAAAGTTGGTAATAGGAGATAGCGATGTTAGGGACTGTTTCCAGTCGCTAACATCTTGGCACGCCGACGTTGCATGTCATTAGTGATAAATATCACTGACATGCAAAGCGGGGCCCAAGATGGTCGCTATCTCCTTTTAGCTGTCACTAACTGGTGTTAGCGACAGCTTGGTAATAGGGAGATAATTTTATCTCTGCTTTCTTGGCTTTTAAAGCCAAAAAAGCGGAGATAAACCCCCTTGATAATATGCCCCATGATTATTTACAAGGTTCATCTAATTACGAGCAAATGTTCTGCTACACACACTATGGTGATCATTACTTGCATAAAACTGCACAACCTAGAAATGTTTTTAAATATAACCAATGGGAACATTGTGCTACTCCACCTAAAAGCAGTTCTAAAACATTCTATGAGAAATTTCAGTACTTCTCAGGGTTTAACACCAGTGATGCAGAAACGTTTTATTATAAACTGTTAGATAAAGCAGGATTGAAAACAATGCTGACAAATACTAAATTGATATATTCAGAAGCATTTTATGAAAAAATGATGACATTGGGTTTTGATTATTGGAGAAATAACATTGAAACAAAAACAATCTGGGGTACAAAAGATTGGCAGGTACAAGGCATAGAAGCATTATTTCGAGCCTGCATGATCCCAGAACAATTAATGTTTTTAAATGAAACAATTCAACAAACAACCTGTCTTGGCCAAGCTAAGATCAAAGACCTTAACAAACCGTCTATTCCAAAGCCAATACCTGATAATGCCACCACAGATATTGAAATATACGTACCTAAAATTTTACATCTAAACAGAACACATCCTGATTGGAAAAAGTGGTTAATCTGGCCTACTGACACGAATAACTGTCAAGATAGATTCCTGAATAAAACACAGGGGTTAACAATGTCCAGACCAGACCCTAGATACTCCCAGAGACAATATCCAGGGATAGTAACAACATACAGTGTAGGGAAGCTGTGCCTTGAATGGCTAGAATCATCCACACTGGCTGAAATTAAGCAACACTTATCTTTACTGATGGTGCTGATTTGCGCGATTTCATTCTGGGACCTCGCAAACAGCGTCAAAAGCGTTTCATAGCGGCCAGCATCTATGCAGCATACAACGAGGCTTGGAAAGTAACACAAATTGAAACAGCTGAAAAAATACGAGAAATTGATCGTATTAATTTGGAAAAATCACTTTCTGTTGTGGACAATGGGTTATGACTCTGTCCACCAGAATATATTCACTGGACAGTATTGTATCATCTGCCATAGATATAATAGATAAAGACTTGCTAATGTTACAGCATGGCCAGTCGCAATTGCGTTCTATTGTACAGTTAGGCTGGACGCTGCAAAATCTTCCTTCAGGCTATGTGCCTTGGCGTTTAATCAACACAACGTCATTTTTTTCCATCTTTAATCTTACTGATAAACAAATCAGCTTGGCACAGAAAGGAGCAGACTATACAATCCTGAGTATCGAAAAACTTGAGAGATTACCTTTGACAATGTCAGAAAGTCCTGTCATTGAATGGATAATACACAGGATTATCACAATTCCGATAACAACTTTCCGATTTAAAAATTGCCTTGAATACATACCTACTGGCCAGTATGAACAATTGGGTGAAGGATACATTAAGTCAGCATGGAAATTACCATACACACACACATGCTATAGTGACAGCAACAAAAATGTATTTCTTAGTGGTGAAAACTGTAAACATTCACTAAGCAGTATACTTTTGTGCCAGGATATTAATTTACACGGAGCCTGTGAAGGAAATTCTAACAACCTTTCATGCCACCAGCATGTCACACCTGCAACGCAGATAGAGCCTTTCTGTAAGCAGCTCTCGAATCGGAGTTACATTCTAATAACGGATCGCAGATGTTGTGGCCTTTTGCCAGGGAAAGCATATCTCGTAAGCGTAACTTTCATGGTCAAATGCTGTATGCAAGCATTGTTTCCAAACGGCCCTGGAGACACTGAGACTCCCATATGGCCTCGTTTGAATTTCTCTTCTATACGAATTGATACTTTAAGCAGAATGAAGTGGGTGCTTTTGCAGACAACAGTGCCCATCACGTCATCAAAAGAGACATATGATCTCCTAGTTGCAAGGACAACATCAGAGATTCATGACCTTTTATCAACAAATTGCCCCGTGCATTTCACAGAAATGCTTAGCCAAATCCTTAACATGTCTAGTGCATTAGGCATCCCAGGCATATTTAAGACGATTTTTTTCGGGACTGTTAACACCATTCAAAGCAATTCTAGGAATCATTCCTAATTTTGTCCATTCAGTCTTTGGCGGCATACCCCCGATTTTGGGACTTGTAGCAGGCATTTTATTTTTGACCCTCCTGCTCCGATATGGCAAGCCAAAACTCAGACATGACTCCGACAAGGATGGAAGAAACGATCCTAACAATACGCTACCGGGACCGAATAACTAGAGTCCTTGGATTGGCCAGGCTGAGAGATCTGAACATGACCTGGTTTCTTTCAGTCAGACCTATATGGCAGACCTGCATCTTACCTGTGCTTCGATGTATGCTATGCGGAGATGAGTGCGTGTTGGACATCTGTCTTGCACTTCCATCAGCAGTACCAATGGATATTGATACTTTGCTAAGTCCGATAACGGCTCACGCATTGTGTTGTCCCCAGCGGCTACCAAACCTGATGACGGCATTCGTTGAGACTCCTGTGCTACGACTAGGTGGTTACAGTGGAGCGAGAAATAAAAGCAACATCGCCCAGGTACGACCCTCTGTGAGCATTGCTGATCCATACTTTGATGATAGCAATCATTCTCACACCTGCCAAGTTACAGCACTATCGAACTTGGTCGACTGTCACCTGATTTTGTAGACCAATTTTTTGAGAGCCTGTCTGATATGATGTTCTCCCCTGAACAGAAACAATAACTTTTGAAAAGCATTCCGACACACAGCGTTCCCATGAACTCTGAATTCGGCCTTCAGGTTGTTCAACAAAAAACTGCTAAAAAGCATTGGAACTCTATTCTCCTGTTTAACAAGAATTTTTTGAATTGAACATTTTTCAAAATATTTACCTTTTTCTGGCACAAAAATTCTTTGCTTAAAGAAGACCTATTCATAAAGAACAGAAGCTTCTATTTTTAGGTAAATCTAGAGACATAATAACTTTACATCAACCTCTAGCACATGTTACAGCAATTGCATTTATATGTGATGAAATTATCTCGCCTTTCTTTTCTGTATTAAGAGATATTTCATGTGTAATTTTTTCGCACAATCGTTCATTTATTACATATGCTATAATTTTGAATGATTTCTATGCTTAAAGACGTACAGTACCAAAATTACCACGTATTTCAAATACGCCATTTCAAATGCAAATATGTATTTTGGGGTGGGTAATGTTACACATGCATCTTTTGCAATAGTTTTTAGTAAATTGATGGACATAAATTTGTGGAGTGGGTGTCGCATTCTAATCTAGGACCCCGATCAATACTGTGACTTTATGCCCCTATACAGCTATAATCCATTTATTCCCCTATAATGGCATAAACGATCAAGAGTGATATTTCAGAAACTCGTCTCTGGCCTAACACGATCAGAGCCACATTTCAGAATCTCTTCCTCTGCAGCTTCCTCTGCAGCTCATTAGAGCAAATGACACAGCAGAAGCCACTATCTAAGATTCCTAGATTACACTCCGAGTTCTTCAACAAGATAAAACTCAGCAACCTGGGAAAACCCTGCTTGCTATGTGTTGATTAGTAATAGAACTCTAATGAGCACTGAGAGACGATCACTTCCTAGTGACATCTTTATTGAAGTCTTATGTCCAAAAACTTACGTCAAACAAGGAACCTTTCAGGTATAAATATTACCAACGTTGCCTTAAGAAAACGCTGCCTCAACGACATCGATGATAGCGATGGTGTGGTGAACATAAGAGCAGAACAGCTGTCCCTTACAGAGCCCAGCAGATGCAAGCTGCCCACGGACGCTGCCCCTCCTCCTCCTCGACGCGCTGAGAGAGACGCTGTCTTTTCTCCTGCCGAGAAAATCCAGCTCCGGCGTTTCCAGCCTACTCTTGCGAGTGACTGGGATATCGAATCCTGGAAGGAGATACAAGACCTCCAACATTCTATTCCAGAGGTATGGTGTTGACTAAACCCTTAGAGAGAATTCTTGAAGCAAACCTTGGCAAAACCAACTTAACTAAAACTGCTACTTACTTACTCCCTCCCAAGTATTAGGCTTAGGTCAGGTACACTGGGGTAGACGTAGTTAGAAGCACCAGTTGAGTACGTTAGCTAAATGTATATATGAATGTATATATTTTATTAATTTTAACCATTGTATGGCTAAGAAACCATATCGATGCTTTTACAGTATTATTTCGCAATCCTCATTTTACAGTACGCACTTTTTGCAATAACTAGTCTTGCAATTGTGGCAATTCATTTCTCTTGCATGAGAAGAAAGACTGTTCAATAAATAATACTTTTTTTTTAAAACGCCAGTCTCTCTATTCTCTGCACTTTGGTGAAAGTAATCTGCACAAAACTGACTGAGTAAAATAACTGTCTATTGTTTCACACGACTCTAGAGATTGACTCTTATTCTAAGGAGCAAAGTTGTCATGTTTATGCGGTTGTTGGAAAACTGAATCCCTTCTTGTCTGTACCAGGGAAGCTGATCACTTCCTATTCAGTCAAGAAAGTTTCCAGTGACCTCTGAGCTAGTTGGTAACAAACCCAATTAAGTTTAACATAGTCAGTGGAGACCTGGAAGATCCGCACTTCTACGTCAATACTACTGTTTATGTTATTCCAATGCGCAGGGCCTATTGGGAAAATAGGAACTACACTACCAATGTCAGTCGGTAAGCCTCCGACCGCTCGTCTAAGGCTTACCGACCGACATGGTAGGTTTACAGTCCGACCACCCAATTATGATGTAGGTGGTCAGAGTGTAAACTCGCCGGTCTTTCAGACTGGCTTCTTATAGGCTCAAGGAGCCCGTTGGCCAGTTGGAAGCCTTTCATGATTCTCTATGGACGGCATTTCCGCTGCCAGGATTATGATGTTGGTGTCCTACAGGCTTTTCATGTCATGCTTTCTGAAATGAAAAGCTTCTTGGAAAGCAACTTTGGGGGCTCCTAGTAGGGCCCCCTTCACTCAGTGACCTCTGGTTGGGTGGTTGTTAATCCCTGCACCGTGTGGCAGGCACCTACTGGTAGGTGCCTGCCACGCAATACAGGGATTAACAAAAGCTCCCATTTTCCATGGGTGTTTGTTCTGCAGCAGTTTTCCGACTGCAGCACAAGCTCCCATAGAGAAATGGGAGCTTGTGACCGCACCATGTGCAGTCACATTGTAATTGCAGTGTCAGGACTGCCGACCGTAGGCCAGTTGATAGAGTATTTTGCATTTTTTTATGTAGAACAAGCCTAGTATTATTTGTTTAGGATTCTCTTGTATATTTATTGTATATTAAAAAAATGTATTGAAAGGAAATCTTATTACATTTCCCAGTATTTTACTTTATGGCGATCTCTGTCTCAGTGGCACTGATGTACACAACCAGATGGAAAGTAACTAATAGCAAATTTACATTTGTGAATGAAATAGAAAGAGTCTCAACACCTCATTTGAGGGGTGGAAGCTCTTAAGTAAACACCAAGGTGTAAATCTCCCCTCTGAAATGGTTATTTGCAAAAGAGTGGAAAGTTATATCTAGGGGCAGGAGTAGATCTACTCATGAATAGATCTACACATGCAAACTCGCCTTTGTGATTTGAGCCCAATATATTTAATTCATAAAATTAGCTGTTACTCCTAGAAATTATGCCATAACGATGATGCATGGTTCGTAAGTCTGAGGTATCACTTCCTTTACTTTCGAAGAAACACTTCTAGATCAAAGGGTAACTTTAAAATTACTATTAGAAAATATTAGAAACCTGAAGATAGTAAGGGAGCTTTCAAGTTTTCTCTTCCACCTGGGCCCAAAACAAAGGCCTGATTTAAAAGGCTATCATCCCTCCAGTTGTTTAATTATCATCCTGGAGAGGTGCCATCTGAAACGGTGTACCTATATCACAATGAGAGAAAACAAAGGCACACAGGTTTTCACTTCACAATTACTTAAAATAAACTATGATTTGGAGGATTGTATTTAACTTTGTTCAACTCCTTACATTAGAGATGTGCTCGCACTATAAGAATGCTTGATGCTTGATGTAAATATTGATTTCAATAATATTGTGTCCCTGGTAAGATGGTGTCATCTGGTAAAGTTATCAGTGTCCTCTGGGACCAGCAGAGCTCAGTCCACAAATTCCAGTGTCCCTAAAGCTTTGATAAGTTTCTGTGGAGGAGCAGGGCACGTGTTGGGGACACATGTATGTGGACAGCGTCCCTCCACTATTTTTCGCAGTGTGGACACTATTCCCCCTGCCAAGAAGTTGGGCCACAGTGAAAGATGCTGAAGTTGTTCTTATGAAGTTTCTCGCCACCAGCACACATTTCAGCAGCACCAGCACATTGTCTGTTTTCCTCTCCGAGCAGCAACAGGCTTTTTATTTTAGATTCCAGATGGGCCCAAAACAAAGGATGAATTTAAGGAGCCTTCATCCCTCCTTTTGTTCGTGTACGATCCTGCTTGGGAGCTATCAAGAGTCATACACCTAGATGCCAATACAATGGAAGAAAACAAAGGTACATAGCTTGTTATCACTTCAAGAGTACGTAAGAGAGCCTACATGATGTGGAGGAAAGCTTTTGACTTTGTTCGATCCCTGTAAAAGTTATACCTACACTGTAAGAATGTCAGATGCATCACTCCTAACTAGTATTTACTCAGACAACAAATTAAATAGCACTTACTGTTTTTTTTAAATTAAATTATTTTATAGCGCTACTCATCTTATTGTAGGGTGTCAGAGTGCTTTACATCAAACCAGAGACAAAATAAATCATACAAGTGTGCAAATCAATCTACACAAAATGTTACATAACACAATGAGTGTTATGAGGTGTAGTAATCATATATCATTCATACCTGTAGACATTTGTTAAGAGTACATGGTCAGGAGAAACACAAAGTTAGGGTATAAAACATAATTCGGTGATTGTGGTTATCTGTACTAACAAGACTTTATTACTACCCAAAGGTACCCTTCTTTGCAATCTTAGAATTAACAGCAATAATGCGCTAAACGTAGTTTGCATGCACCTCCTTGATATAGGTAAATAGATCATTGTATTATATTAGATGTCTTGCAAATGATACATGTGTCTCTATCTAAATAAAATTGCAATATGTGATCAGCATGTTACACAATGTGCTTTGCAGCAGGCACATTAACCCTCTATGCTATTTTATGAGTCAAATCTATGACTGGACAAAACATAGAACTCTCCTAGGTCTGCAATTAGCACCAGAGTTATCACACCGCTATTATGATCCCTCAAAATTGGTGGCCACACAATTATCTCTACAGCAGTTATCTTAACCGTGGACAATATTTTAAAATACAGCCTCTTATGACTAATTGAGTAATCTAGCACAGATTTACTTTCACATAATGCTTCTGTTGCTAATTTATTTGCAGCAGATTTCTTTTAAAATAAATGTATAAGTTAACTGTCAGACTCTGTGTTTCGACCGTCCCCCTTGTGACTCCACCCCAAATTATGAGTTCCCGGAGTAAAATGTTTCAATTCCAACACTGCTCATGTCTCTTTGGCCTACATTTATTTAGCATGTGTAAGTGGGTTGAATAATGTGATACTAAGGCTTAAACAGCACGCTACTTCCTCATGCCAAAATCAAACAGACGTTGCTGGTTGAGGGTTATTACCTCTTCAAATGCATTACTAAATAGTGTGCCAATATGAGCACCTTTGAGGCTGTGCTTAATGCAAACATAATAACAACAATAATAACTATAATAATAATAATAATAATAATAATAATAATAATAATAATAATAATAATAATAATAATAATAATAATAATAATAATAATACAGATCTATAGCTGGACATTTTTTTCTCAAATACCAATATTACCAAAACAATACATTCAAGGCTCAAAGGCATAATTTCAAAACACAGTTACAATTTAAATCCCAGAGGAGTTGATTATAACAGTTTTATTTCCATTTGCTTTTTTGTGGTTAGCCTTGACAATTGAGTACCTTCTTATGAAAAAATAAGGTCATATATATGCAGATGTGCACAGAGAAATATGCTACTCATTTCTGTTATTGAATGTGGGAAGAGGCCATAATGCACTGCAGGTGAAGCCTCAAGTGTATCATGTTGCCCCTCCCCTCATTGTACTTTAAAAAAAGAATAGCAATGTTTAAGCAGAGATATATGCTATTCTTTTCACTAATGTTGCAGTGGAAGTTGTTTCTGGACCCAATATTTTAAAAAATTCAACTTTTTCACTTATAGCAAGCACTAAACTTAACCGCAGAAGCATTGATCCTCCAATGGACCTTGCTCATCACAGTGAGGGATGAGGTTTCATGGTGTCTATCCATCGGCCACCCGTTGAGGACCAGTCAGTTGGTAGCCGACTCACAAGTTCGTATCAAATTCAAATACTCCACCCTCAGGAACATACTATAAAGGTAAGGGATGGAAACAGGAAGACTGAACCTTCTGAAAAAGTTAAATTGGACAAGAATCATACAAACTAGTAGCTCCGCTACAGCTACGCAAAACAAGTGCAAAAGAATCTGGTGATCTGAAAACAATCTTTGATTCTCTCTATTATGCATAAGAAATCAAGTTTTAGTAAGCACAGTTTACTTGGGAAGAAAATAAAGACAAAAATATTAATGGACACGGACAAATTTAGGTTATTCCGTTATTGTGCTAGAGATCTAAAATCAATGCATATTAGTAACATTTTAAGCAGTTCAGTCATAAAAACCACACATTTAGCCAAAGTAAACCTATTGCTGAATGCAAGAAACTATATAGTAGGATGGTTCAGGTTAGGGTTCCCTACCACCAACAAAGGCAGGAAGACTGTTCAAAAGAGTTCTCCAAGCATGGGCAAAAGAGTCTAGTTAAAGTCCACTAAGTAGATGTCCATGATGGGTATGGGCAAGGGGAATGGAGCTATAATCAGAAACGTTTGTCTGGTCTCTCACCAGACAGGTTCAAATCATCCAGCAGGCAAGTTTATCAGTAAAGGCAGCCCTGCATAGCACCATGCATCAGGAGTGACACTTACTCATTTTTGTGCTGGTGTCCGCATCACCGCACTAAAATGCATTAGTCATCAGGCTAGGAATTGGCAGCTTTGGCAACATTTGTTTTATTTTGAGTCAATTAACATATTGGTCCGACCTCCCTGGGCCATGTCGATCTGATGTCACAGTGAGTCATGGTACAATGTTTAACAGGGCACCATTTTGTTCTCTGCCATGTTCCGATGCCTAATGATTGACCCAGGCAGGCTGTCCATGCCTTGTCCTGCTCCGTTGTCAGTACCACGCCAATGCAAGGTGCTCAAAGGCTTGGCAGCAGACTCAGGATGCTTTCAAAGGCCACCAAGAGCAATCCTCCTTGAGAGGCGGACCCAACTCAGGCACGCCGCCATTATGGCGGTCGCGCCAAGCCCCGGCCCCGGGGAAGGCAGGGAGCGCACACTAGTGAAGCTGCACCCTGCCCCCCTGGTCCTCATCTTCCTGATTGGTTAGAGGAGCGTGAACCGGAAGCACTTGAAGTGCTTCTGGTTCACGCGTTAAAAAATGTCTGGTAGGCTGGTCTGAACCGGCTTGCCTGGCGCCATGGGTTTAAAAGGCTAGGAAGTGGTGTGAGCAGTCTCAGTTCACTGCTCCCCAGCCTTTACGATGCTTCACACAGGAACAGGGCCTCAGGCTGAGTCCCCAGTGGTTTTAATTCTCTGCTTTTTTGTATTTCAGCATTTTCGGATTTATCTTATTTTTATAGATGCTGCATCAAGAGTCGGCGAGTTTCCAGGGGACCGGCAGGACAGCGAGGATCACCCGAGATGGATCGGCTTGTGGGAAGGAAGCGATCATTTCAGATGCTGTGTGAGGAGTCGGCAAATTTCCCGGGGACCGGCAGGACAGTGAGGATTACCCGAGATGGCTCGGCTTGTGGTGAGGGAGCGATCGTTTGCCAGGAGGAGCGCGAAGCGGTAGCTGGACACAGGAGGTATTGCGCTGAGGGGTGGGGGCGCTGCCTTGGAATTTTACCCGCATTTAGAGCCCGCAACTCCCTGGATACGGAGGTTTGGGGGTGAGGGCTCTGCCTGCGAATGGCACACATTATTGTGCCAACAACTCCCGCAATTGATTTTCAGGCGGGTGCAACACTTTGAGGAAGTTCTGTGTGGCAGCGTTTCTTAAGCAATCAGAGCACTCGGCAGGGGCACGCATTTTTTGGCAAAGCGAGCGTTTTTCCAGTAATTTCCTATCTCACCTTGCAGGTGTGCATCGTGCTGCAGCTGGGGGATCAGCTGTTTTTGGGGCAGCTGAGCACTGGGTGGAGTGCTCTCTTTGCTTGTTTTGGTTTCTTGTTTCCCTGCAGGTGGTGCTATACAACAGTACAGGAAGATCAAAAGAGAAGGAACCTGAGAGCAGCATTGCTTTGTTCATTCCTGCATTTTCCAGTAAAAGGGGCTCGGTGGACGCGCTTCAGTTTCCATCGTGGAGAGGTAGCATCTGTGGCGTACACAGGACTTGGGTTGGGGGCAGCACTGGCAGGCTTGCATTTTCATTCGCTTTCGGGAGAACACCTCAAAGCTATGGAATGCTCTTCCTTTACAACTCCGGTCCAACTCGAACCTGCTCTTATTCCGCAAACAGTTGAAAACCTTACTGTTTGCCAAATCCTCCGAGTTCTAACTCTTCTGCACCGCCCCATCTCTGTCTACTTACTTAGCACTTGGACGCCCGTGGGCAGCAACCGCGCTTAACAAATCTATTTACAATTTACAATTACAAATTACGCAGGTTTGAGTTACTTACCTGACCCACTAGACTAGCTGGTAAGCATGGCTCTGGTTGCGTGGGTGCGGTGGCCGGCTGATGGGTGCTCTGACAATAAGGTAAGCGTTTGGGCATTGGCTCAGACCTGGAGCACGGGGATTTGGTTTGTGGGCCCTTTTAAGGAAGGTGGTCACCGGGAGGGTGGTGTTGCGCCCTGTGGCACCCAGTATTTTAAATTGGTATGCTACAGGCCATAGAGATCTTCCCACCGGCTATTTCAGGACAGCATTAACTGTGTGTTAGTGCATTTGTTTGTTTACAATAATTGCTCCAAAGGTTAAGCAGGATGACCAGCGTCTCCCTATGGATATTTTTATGGCTAAAATGATGAGGAAAATAGGGGCAATGGACTCCATATTGAAAAAAGTGGATAAGATGGGGCAGGCTTTAGCAGCTCTGACAGGCAGGGTTGCGGGCCAAGAGGGGGCAGAGGGTAGGCCCAGGCGTTTGAGGGTAGCACTTAAGGTAACTTTTCCCCTAGTGCTAAAGAGGAATTGAGCAAAGAAAGGCAGGACACCGCGAGCTAGTGAAGGGACAGAGGGTGCCCCAGCATCAAATTCCTGAGGGGTTGGTGCCTAAGGTGGCGAAGCCCGTACCAGTCCCACATACCTGCTCTCAGCCTGACATGGATGTTGGGGGGATCTGCCTAGCAACGAGGGGGCAGGGACACCAGTAGAGGGGTAGCCAAGCACACCAGGGTATTCAGGATGCAGTCCACAGGCACCATTGGTTCCTATGACGGGGGCCCCTCTGGGAGCACGCCAGTCCAGCCAGATTTAGTAGCTAATCTAGCAGCAGTGCTGGGGAAAGTGGAAAACTGGTCCCCGGCAGCTGGGTTGTCAGGTAGCGGGGAGGAGGCATTAGAAAAGGCCAGACAGATAATGGCACAGTTAGAGGGGGTGCAGCCTGTAGGTGGTTTAGTGGTACCAGCAATAGGCTCGACAGGGGCAAACACGGGGCCAAGCAGTGGAGTTCCCACCACGGTCACCCCACCAAAGGATGCAGGAACAGCAGCAACAGCAACAGCAGCAGCAGCATCAGGTATACCACAAAGACTGCCACCTTTGGGCTTAGGCGAAGTCCACTCCAGTAGGGCGCACCTAGGTCGACACGTGTCCCAAGAGACAAAAAAAAAAGATTTGGAAAGGCTCCTATGTGAACATGTTTTCCCTCTTGCTGGATGAGTCAGAAAGAGGGGAGGCCAAAAAGAATAAAGAATGGATGCACCAAAGAGAGTGGGCGAGCATGTTGTTGAAGTTTAGGGTTGAGGAAACATTAGTAAATTGGATCAAAGGTTTTACGGTATTCACTTCCATAATGGGCAAACTTTTCCCAGGCCTGGCTTTAGAAATGGCATATTATCAAAATAGGATAATTTGTATGCATGATACCTATGGGGCCACCGGGTGGAAAGATTATGATAAGGATTTTAGAAGGGCTAAGGTGTCAGAACCTGCCTTATGCTGGAATCAGATCAATATGATCATATGCCTGATGCATTTCAGAGGGGGCCCACAGGAGGCCAGTCGGGTTTCAGCACAGGATACTTTTAGGAGTCAGCCCTTTCGCTCAAGCCACACAAGTGGCTCAGGGGGCAGAGGTAAGAGTAAGGGGGCATGCTGGGCCTTTAACAGGCGCTCGTGTACCAGAGTAGCAGGCACATGTAAATTCAGGCATGCTTGTTCTTTCTGGGGGAACTCCTCCCACCCAGAGTTTAAGTGTTTTGAGAAAACAAAAGACAAAGGAGGAAAAAAGCATGACTGAAAGTATGTCACTCAGTAAGGCCAGATCTCTCATTATGACCAGCACTTTGATACCATGGTTGAACATTTACAATTGCCCAAAATCTGCAAAGATTCTATTAGAAGGTTTCAGGGATGGTTTCAGGATCCACGCGCCTGGGTATGTGGGGGTGTCACACTGCCAGAATCAGTTATCAATCAAGACTAATGAAAGGGTGGCAACAGCAAAAATCGAGTTCGGTTGGGCAGAGTGGCTGGCCCATTTGAGGCTCCCCCATAAAGGATTTGGTCTGCACTCCATTAGGAATAGTCCCCAAAAAAGAGCAAGGGGAATTCAGATTGATCCATAATCTCTCGGCCCCCAGAGGATGGTTGTCACTGACCAACGCCATTGATGATGACCTATGCAGTGTTAAGTATGCTTCTTTTGGCCAGGCAGTTGAGATACTCAAAGGTTTGGGGAGGGGCGCGTGGTTGGCTAAATCAGATATCGTGTCAGCTTTCCACCATTTGCCAGTGCACCCACTTGATTTTCACCTGCAGGCTTTCAATTCAAGGGAAAGTATTATGTGGACAAATGTATGCCTATGGGTTGTTCAGTGTCTTGTGCTTACTTTGAGAAATGCATCTCCTTTTTGGAATGGGTTTCCCGTAGGGCAACCGGACACCAATGGGTACTACATTACCTGGATGACTTCCTCTTCTTGGGGGCCCGGATTCACAGGAGTGCCTGTGGCATTGCGGAAGTTCTGTGCACTCATGCAAGACTTCGGTGTGCCTCTGGCACATGGCAAGATAGTGGGACCAAGCATGGAAATCGAATTCCTGGGGATTGAGTTGGATTCAGTAGGGGAGTGTCATGTCTACCACAGGCACAAATAACGGTTTTCAGGACTGCTTTGTAACAGTGCTTGGGAAAAGATAAGGTCAAGCTTCATCAATTACAGCAGGTGGTGGGTCAATTGCATTTTGCTTTGAGGCTAATTCCTATGGCACAACCTTTCTTGCGCACTATTGCACAGGCATTGTCATGACTCAGGGAGAACCACCATCACACCAGTCTGTCCAGTGAGGTCAAGCTGGACATGCAGATCTGCAAGCATTTCTGCAAGATTTCAACGGTAGGGTTGTGTGGCCCGCAGCTCCCAGGTCCAGCCCAGAGATAGGTCTGAAGACCGACTCAGCAGGTAGCAAGGGTTTTGGTGCCATTCTAGGTACAACAAGGGTCGTACAACGCTGGCCAGCATGGTGAGTGGATATTGGGCTTACCACTAACATAAGCTTCCCATCCTGGTAGCATTGACAGTCTGGCCCGAAAAATTGAGGGATCAATCAGTGTTCTTCTGGTCTGATAACATGGCTGTGATGGAATGCATAAATAATCAAAATGCAAAATGTAAAATGATCTTGCGTTTACTAAAGGAGATAATACTGTTGTGCATGAGAATACATTTGCTGTTCCAAGTCAAACATGTGCCAGGAGTCTTAAACCACGCTGCTGATGCTCTCTCTCGCTTTAAGATGCAGGTATTCAGGTCCATAACCCAGAGGCGTCAGAGAACACAAAGCCTTTCCTAGAAAAGCTTTGGCAACTTGGTGTCCCCAGTTATCGGAACTCATGGCAGCTAGCCTAACACCTAGGACCAGGAGGGCATACGGAGGGGCGTTTGGGGCTTACTGCTATTATCTGGGGGACAATTGGGCATCGGAATGGCATGACACTGAGTCTGTATATTCTTATCTAAGGGCCAATGAGAGGAGAGGTGCACTCAGTAGCCTCGGCAAGGCACCATATGGCAACACGTTCCTTCTTTGCAAAAACTATGGAAAAAAGGGACCCCACTGGCACTTTCATAGTGCAGAAAGCTTTAAAAGGGTGGCAAAGCCTACAGGGGGGCGGCCTGATGGGAGAAGACCAATAGGCATTCAGACATTAGCCATGCTGATGGATACTTTACACCAGGTGTGAACTTCAGCGGGTGAAACACTGTTATTCCAGACAGCTTTCTGCCTACCGTTCTATGGTGCTTTCAGTGTAGGAGAATTGGTTGCAAAAAATAATAAAGATTGGCAGGGGGGGACTCCAGTTGTCCCAAGTGCTGCTTCAAGGTGACTCACTATTGACATCTATACCTAGGTCCAAAACCGATCAGTTGGGCAGTGGTGAAGGAGTGGTATTGCGTAGTGTTGAACGGAGTGCGTGCTGCCCCATTGCCAACCTGGAGACATTTCTGGTGCAGCATCCAGGGGGCGCAGGGGGACCACTACTGTTACACACAGATGAAACTCCCCTCTCTCTTTTCCAGTTCAAAGGGGTTTTGGGCCTAACCATGTAGAAGGCAGTTTTGGACCCAGGCAGTTTTGGGACCCACTCTTTCAGGATAGGGGCCGCCACCGAGGCAGTGGCCAGGGGTTTCTCTGGGAGTGAGGTGCAGATCAGAAGATGGTCCTCAAATTGCTATAAAAGCTATGTGTGCTTACATATGCTGTAGAAGTGTCAAAATAATGCACTGATGGTTGGTTTTCTTGTATGGTTCTTGCAATTTCTACATCCTGTGATGCAAGGGGGAAGCCTGCATCTGTCGATCATCCAACAAAGGCGTCAACATCCTGTCAGGCAGGAGGACAACGATCAGAGACCCATCATCAAGCAGCACACATGACAGACCAGGTGCACACCTGGGATCTCAGGGAAAAGGAGGTGTGGATAAAAGGCCACTCCTATTTGAACAGGTTAAAACAGTTTTTTGTTACAGGTTCCTATGAGGCCAGGGCACACAAAGCAGACGCAAAAATCTCATTTCATAGGCAGAGGGGTCCGTGACTGAGACAGTTTAGGCCACTTGTGAAATGTACCCTGGAGGGATTTGGGGGCCACCTGTGGTTTGGATACAACATCTAGGGGGTAGAGGCATAATTGAGGCACTGCTGACGCAAGCAGGGTGGTTGGCAAAAAGATGCCCTGGGTCAATAATAGTGTGTGTTACAGTAGAAGGGTAGACCCATAACAGTCGTTGGGACCTGGGTGCTATATGGTACAGAAAAAGGGGTCCCAGTAGCTAGTATTTATGAAAGACGCAGAATATCTATGTGTAAAACACTCGTAACCAATTAAGCAAGAAAGAGATTTATAATAAACACAATGTTATTTAATCACACTGCGTTTCATTATACACATCGATCACTGTCCTGATGAAGACCCCGCTTTCAGGTCGCATTGATACCTACCACATGATCTGGGGTCGAAACGCCGACAACTGTCTACCACCCAACCAACTTACGCCTTCCAAATATAGAACATTGTTTGTAGCGCATGTAGCATGGTTTAGGCTTAAAGTTGTTTTATGAACATTGATGGTTCTTATATTATTTGGCTCCTCTGATGCCAAGAAAGCAACTATAGTGGTGATGTTAATGAACATTCTCCTTGTTTACAATTGCAACAATACTGTACATATTTTTATATTTCACTTTCTCACTTACTTGGGGCACCATTTGCACTGTATCTGAAAAGAAATGTGTATAATGAAACACAGTGTTATTAAATATCAGTGTGTTTAATTTAAATCTCTTTCTTGCTTAATCAATAATAGTGTGGTCAGCTATGATTCCTAGATTAGAGTGGAGTGGGGGAGAGTCAGTATGAGCTCTAAATAATTCAGTTAAACAGATTAACAAGAATATGTAAAAATTATTCAGAACCCCGAAACTAAAATCTATAAGTCATGGGTACATCCGAGGGGAACATTTTTTCCTGCGGGACGGGGTGCATCTCTTATGTCAGGGCAACGAGATATTCAGGGAGAACATAATGGCATGGGTAGAGGGAGCGAGGTGCAGGACATGACCTTTCTAGTAGGTAGAGGGGGGAGGTCAGATAGTCGGTCTGTGATGGTAAGGTCATGATTGGTGAGCACAGTTTTTGGTAATTAGCGGGCATCAGACACCAGAGGGGGAGACAGAGGGACTCTCATGGAACTCCAGGGCAGTTACAGGCGGTAGGTTGGAGGTGTGTGGATGAAGGGAAGTCTCACTCACAGTAGGCTGGTTGGCCAACCCCCGCATGCGCATGCACACAAGGGCACAGATAGGCATATTTGCAGTGCCCCTTAATGGAGTTTAATGTTGAGGCCGTAGGGGGGGTCCAGGGGATGTATCCATCCGGTAAGCTGGGCCCCTTATGCAAAGTCACGCTGGTAAGGCGGTGTGGACCTAGCTGGATCAGGATCTGGGAACGCCAGTCATTTTTAACCTTGCCGTAGGCTCTAAAGGGATACTCAGAAAGTTAATATCTTCATCATTTAGATTATGATAGGTTTGGCTCTGTATTAGAAATATGTTAAGGTTAGCCAATAGACACCATATACCTATCAATATATTGGACTTTCTGTGTATTGTATATAATATAATTAAAATGTTTATTAATGTTTTACAATATTTTATGTACGGCCAGGGTTACTACGACCCCTAATCCAAACAGTTGTGGTGTTTGCATTGGGTTGCCTTAGGGAAAAGCGGGGGCCAGTAGGCCTCCCAAGGGAGTTGTGAGGCTCCCTCACTTTTGCCAAGGGTTTTTTCCTATGGAGGGGAGAGGGTATTAGGCGGTACGAGATCATATAGCAGGTGCCCCAACCGGCAATCAGTCTGGCATAAGTCAGTTTGCATCCTGGTGGCCGGAAATCATTCTCTGTTTAAATAGGTGAGTCTGGGAGCAGAGTATTAAATGCAGTGTGGGCAGTGTGTGAATTTTGGGAAGGGTCTATTTAAAGACGTGACAAAAAATGGGAACTGCTGCATATAATAACTCACATGCTTTAAATTGATAGATAAATAAACAGGGTTAAAAGCACTCTTTCCTTAGTCTAGACATTTTGAAACACAAACTTTTGTTTCAATAACCTCCACTGTGCCACATAAAAGAATTAGAAGAAAATGAATGTTGCTGTTTTATTCTCTATTTTACTTGACTTGTGGAATGCTTTTACATCCTCAGGATTGCTTGCAGGGTTACGTGATTCACGTGCTAGCTGGCTGGCTGCAGAGTTGTCCTGTTTCTAATGGCGTTTCCCTAAACTTTCAATTAACGTTTTCAGTACGACTATGTGGAGCATTTGGGGGAGAAGACACTACATAGCAACAATTGACCTGAATGGAAGCAAGCTCACATTGCACACCGTTATTAGGGTTTTCTTGTCTATTTAAGGTACATAAGAGAAGGCAACTCTCACAGTATAGATTCTCCGTCTTCTACATTTGTTTTAATAGCTTCTCCCAGCTTCTATCAGTGCATTTCAACTGTAGGTGATATCTAAGCATGGGCATAAATGGAGTCAGTCAGTGCTGCTGTTTCAGGGAGATCACGATATTCAATTACGTCAGGGTGATTTAATGGGCATTTTCAATTTAAGGATAGAAGAAACACCATGTAGTGATCCTGCTATTGCAATAGATAGTCTATAGGTACAGTCGTATATCAATGTGAGTCACTCTCATAATAAATAAAGGTGCTAGCATGACCAATGGCAGACTTCAGAGTGAAGGAAAATAATGTTTTGAAATGGTGTTCTGTGCTGTCGGCACAGTCCGAGCTCAGAACAAATTCATTTTCATACTACAGTGATCTGTTAACACACCATAATCTGAGCACCAGTGTAAACAGCAGCAAGATTGTATTTAAACTAGTGGTGGCAACAATGGTACTTGGCAAATAGAACAACAAAAAATAAATGGAGGTCACATGGTAATATAAGTCATGGTTGGGCCACAATGCTTGCATATGCCGTCCCTTGATGCTTGTTGGAGTTATAGGGAGAGCCAAAGTACTTTGTGTCATAATTTGAAAGCAGCTACAAAAGATTGCTTCATTGCAGTACCCAGGAGTCCTTACAGCGGGGCTCTGGGGTGAAAGCCAGCCTGTTATTCTCATGGGCAGTTGTAAGCCTCTGGAACTGGGTGCTACTCTGAAATTGCTTCTCCCTGTGCATGGCTTCATTTTCATGGACTGCGGGATACAATTCTTGGGTGAATCCAAAAGGTTCATACCAGATGTGGTGTAGTTCTGCCTAAGTAATATCGAAGTTACTAATATCGATATTTGTATTATTATTATGTATGTGTAATATTTTTTTTGCTAAATATTTTCTTGTTTTAAATTATATGTGTATTATTTTCATATATTAGTAATGTTATTTTTAAGTAAATTTGATGTTTTAGTACCGGAGCAGGTTGTGGGTTTATAGGGGAATAGGGTTGGAAGTAATTTAAATATTCTAAATTAATTATAAATTTTTAGGAATTATAAATTAATTTTAATTAATGTTTGTGTTTATTTCTGTAGTGAGTAGTGGGTTTATAGGGGAATTGGGTGGGAAGTAATTTAATTATAATTAATAATGATTTGTTTTTATTTATTGGAATGGGTAAATATTGTATTGTTTATTAATTATTATTTGGCAATTAATTATTTTAATTGATAATTGAGTTTTTTAATTTTTAATAAATGTTTTTAATTGGTAATTTATTTTTTTAATTGGCAATTAATGTTTTTAATTGGTACATAATTGTTTAAATTGGTAATTAATGTGCTTAATTGGTAATTAATTTTTTTAATTGGTAATTAATGTTTTTAATTGGCAAATATTTTTTTAATTGGTAAATACCATTTTATTTGATAAATAATTTTGTTAATTGGCAATTAATGTTTTCAATTGGTAATTATTTTTTATTAATGGGAAATAATTTTTAATTAATTGGTAATCAATGTTTCATAAAAAGCATTATTTGATATGAAAAATAATTTTATTGTTTAATATTTTTTAATTGTGAATTAATTTCAAATAATAAAAAAATTGTAATGGAAAATATTTTATTGTTAAATATTTATTATTTGGTGACTAATATTTATTATTTAATATTTATTGGTATTTATTGTGAATTTATTGTTAATGTATTGCTAATTAATTATTCAATTGAAATTATGTTTTTAATAATTATTAATGGGTATTCGTAAATTAAGTAGAGTTATTAAAAATTTAAATTATTTATTATTTTAAAAAACATTTTTTTCCATAAGTATGATATATTTAAATTCTACGCTATCCAATGTTTTCCCTACTGTTTCACTCTCTGGAGTTGGAATAGTAATTTTTACCCCTACGCTATCCAACGCTTCCCCTACTCTTGCACTCTGTGGAGTTGGAATAGTAATTCTAACCCCTACGCTATCCAATGCTATCCCTACTGTAGCGCCCTCTGGTAATTTTTACCCCTACGCTATGTTATGTTATTGGGTTTTATATAGTGCACAGCTGCCCCAGCAAAGGGGCGTCCCGGCGCTGGCAGCTCGGAGGAATAACACACACAACAGCCTAAAACCGTAACAGCCATCTAGCAGCCAGAAACTACACTAAAGGAAAGAGAAAAGTTTGAATAGATTTCCTAAAAGCAACAGGCTATGCCGCAAATTTGTTCGGGCAAGGAATTTCACAGCCTAGCAGCAAGGCAGCGGAAAGAACGCCCACCCGCACAGCAAATCTTAACCCGTGGGATGAATACCAGATGTTGTCACACCGAACGAAGCCGGCGGGAAGAAACATAAGGGGTGAGCAGGTTGCTCAATAGATCAGGACTGGCAGATTTCACTATCTTAAAAGATAGAAAAATGTCTTAAAATGAATCCACTTCTCCATAGGTAGCCAATGCAACCAGCGGATGGTACTAGCAACGGGGCAAGAACGCGGGAGACCCACCAGAATTCTGGCTGCAGTATTTTGAACACGTTGCATCCGGAGTATTTCCGCCTTATTTGCCCCCAAAAGAAGGGAGCTAGCATAATCCAGGTGGGATAAAATGGTCGCCTGTACAATCAGCTGTCGTAATGGCGGATCAAAAAACTTCAGAAGGGGCCTAAGGCCCCACAAAAGGCCAAAGCAGGTGGAGGCTACTTTCCTTGTATGGGCCTGGAAACTGAGAGATGAGTCCATCCAGACCCCAAGATTTTTAACCACTGCCTTAGGCGTGGGGATTTCACCCAGAGCAGTCAGCCACAAATGCTCGCTCCACAGACTAGCAATCTTCCCAACCAGCAAAACCTCAGTTTTGCTAGCATTTAGTTGCAAGCAATTGGTAGCCATCCATTCGGCTACAGCAGTCATCCCTTCTCTGAATCTAGAGGCAGTCGGAGAAGACCCTTCAGCCAAGGTAACAACAAGCTGCGTGTCGTCTACATATGAGACCATAGTAAGGTCCCACTGTTTGGCGACAGCAGCCAAAGGCTGAACGTATAGATTAAACAACGAGGGGCTCAGCGCCGATCCCTGGGGTACCCCCTGATCAATGGAATGGGTCTGAGATAGAAACGGGGAGGGCAAACACTCGGAAAGATCTTTCAGTCAAAAAGGATCTAAACCATTCCAAAGCCAACCCAGTTACCCCAGCTTCCTCTAGCCGCTGAAGTAGGATGCCATGTGAAACCGTATCAAAGGCGGCACTGAGGTTCAACAAGAAAAGAGACGCACTTTGACCAGCGTCAAGAATAGACCGCAAGTGTTCGGTAGTGGCCAGAAGAGCTGTTTCCGTACTATGACCCGGTCGAAACCCATTCTGCGATGGGTCCAGAATATTGTTAGAATTCAAAAACTGAGTTAGCACATTGTTGACATGTGCTTCTGCAATCTTAGCCACCCACGGAAGGAGGGATATGGGTCTACAATGTTCAGGTTTAGTTTAATCCAGCATGGGCTTTTTAAGAATAGGCGAAACCCATGCCTATTTCCATAGTGCCGGGACAATAGCAGTGGAAAAAGAGGAGTTGATTATTTGACAGAGCGGAGCCTGAAAAACTGAAAGTGACTCCCTAAATTGCGTTGGCCTCAAAGGGTCAGAAGGAGAGCGAGTTTTGATTTTTCCACTCAGCCTAGTGAACTCCTCCTCAGACAAGCTCGGAATTACTGCCAAGGTCGTACGAGACCCACTTTCTGTAGACAAGGAAATGGGATAGGTGGAGACTTGTGGAAAAGATTGATAGATGGCACAAACTTTTTCCATGAAAAAGGTCGCTAACTCATCACACTGTCGGGCGGACAATATAACGGGCATCGTAGATTTCCTAGTCCTAAGATCTTTGAGAATCTTAAAAATGTATTTAGCTGGATTAGGACTCGACCTGATTTTGTTCGCATAGTAGGCAGCACGAACGTTACAGATGGATCTATGATAGTGCTTAATTTTAGCGAGATAGCATAACTTTTTCTCAGACTCATAGTCCTTTCTCCACTCCCGTTCAGCTTTTTTACAAGCTTTCCTTGGAACAGTCAGAGACTGTAGCACCCTCTGGAGTTGGAATATTAATTTTTACCCCTACGCTATCCAACACTTTCCCTATTGTAGCACCCTCTGGAGTTGAAATAGTAATTTTTACCCCTACGCTATCCAACGTTTTCCCTACTGTGGCACCCTCTGGAGTTGGAATAGTAATTTTTATCCCTATGCTATCCAACGCTTTCTCCACTGTTGCATTTGAAGTTGGAATAGTAATTTTAAGTGTTACGCTATCTAATGTTATCATTACTGTCGTTTTTTTGGGACTTTGAATAGTAGTTTTATTTACTTAGATATTTAATATTTGTATTATTATTTTTGATAATGTAGTATACTATTCATTTTAAAAATATTGAAAGTATATTTAATTTTTTTAATTTATTAAATGTATTAAATATAATTATTTACTTTTTATGTATGTTACTGTTTGATTGTGTAGATGTATTTGTAATTTATAATAGTGTTTAATAATTTATAAGTTATTAAAATAATTATTAAAACTTATTATTAGGTAAGTAAATATAATATTTTATGTATATGTTTAATTAATGTTATATTATTTTATATGTATTATTTATTAATTTTAAACATTATTAAATCTTTTAAACTATGTTTATTTGGTTCATAAGTATTATTTACTTTATTTTACACTTTTTTTATTTTAAAAAAAACCCCGATATTTTTAATTACGATATTTTTAACTTCGATATTTTTGTTTCGATATTTTTGTACTTACCATGTTGTAGATAGGCTGTCGATATTCTTGCTTCCGATATTCCAATGTCGATTTTTGTGTAGGTCGATATTTTTTCTGTCGATATTGTGTCAGTGATCTGGCTAATCCATCTAAAAAAAGATCCACCAGCTTGCTAAAGCCAGCGGTCCATTGGCTAATTGCCTGCCACATTCCCTGTCTAGGATGGAGCAGTGGTTATTTTCCTCATGCAAACATTATGGGTTCAACAGGATGAGGCTGAAGTCCAAGCTTTTCTCATTCACACAGGAAAAGTATAGGGACTCAGCAGTACTATTAAGTTGCTTAATGGTAATGATGGTTAAGTACACTATTTAAAAAAGGCAAAATTACACGACCTGTAGGGGCTCCAAATTTGCTTTTGCTCTGGGAGATATCTGCGCAAAGGCTGACCCTGCCTGGGTTTGCAGTTCCATCAACACCCTATGGACATCATCCTCACTATCAAGGCATATTTTGTCACTTTAATTTGGAACAGGAATTTCCTCTACAAGCCGAATTGGCATGTAACCCTGTCCTGAGTGCCTGACTGCATGTGAAACTAATATGCTGACCTTTATTTTGGTTCAGGTATTACGCTAATCTAGCATGTATATGGAGATTTAAGCCTACCCCTCACAAAACGAGGTCCAGGACCTGTCTCGGGACCTAGGAGTGCAACAAGCAAGTCTTCATAGTGGACAGAGGACTAAAACACCTAAAATGGTGATGGCAATGTACTATTTTTAGGTTTCGCCTAAGCTGTGTGCACAACATTGACTTCAAGCACTACCAATCTTTTTCATTGGTTCCTCTTACTGTCCTGTGTAAATGCCGACATTTGTCTGGTGAATAAGCTAGGCCCCCACCAATGCGCTGCATAGGTGGGGCCTCTTGTAAACGACTTGCTTTTTTGGCCAAATACGTGCATGCGTTGCATTGCTTTCAATGGCAACGCATGCACGTTTGGAGATTCGCATGCGAGAGCGAGCTTGAAACCATCTGTTTGCAATTAACTTGCAAACAGATGGTGCCCTTGACTCGCTCCAGCAAGGGAAACGCTCTGCAAATCTTGTGTGGTTTTTTTTATGCAGCGCCTCCTGCTGCTGTCATGTGTCTTTGTGCTGCAGGAGCCATAACGTGTTTCTATTGTTGCATGGATTTAAGTTATCCCGTCCGCTATGCACACTGACCTTCCACGTGAGCATAGATCCGCTGATCTTTGTGTGGTTACTTCCTTTTCAGTATAGAAACCTCTTGAAATCCATTGTCATGTGCCTGGACACTCCTTAATGTTCAGGCTGCCCCCCTCCCTTAAAAAAAAAGTATTCGGTCTGCATGAGTCTCATTGTGTAGTTTCAACTTCTGGGTGGGTCGACCTCGCATTGGGCCCAGGTGGTCAGTTACACCTCTCACCCCACTGCTGAGAGCGTAAAGTACACACGCCGCCGCTTTACGTGCTGTCTATCTTCCCCTGTTAGTCTTTCTGATCTCACATGACCAATCGTGTGCAAGACTTTTTTCCAGGACTACCCAAGTTCTGTGGCAGAGAAGGATAGGATGATGCTCCGGCAAATAGATCGAGGACAGAACTGAGACCCTGGGTTAAGACTTAAGAGCAAGGCCATTGGACTTAAGTGATTTTGTGGTGGGCCTTTGCTACATAACTAATAATTTGATGCATTTACCACATAATACATCAACTGCAGCATAATCTGCATATTTTTGCCAGAAAGAGTTTATTTATAGCTCAAACGGATCAAACCTTAGTATGAAATGGGGTGATATGTTGCATCGCAGTGGAAGGCCGTTTGTAAATGTTGACTGGTGAGTGGTCACCCTTCTGTTGCTTATTGTTGTATTTGGGTGTATACTAGTTCGGTGAAACCTTCACTCTGGAAATGTCACTATGTGTAAGCATTTCAAGATAATCAAGTAATACTACCACAAAATACTCTACATTCTTTCGCATAATTTGCCTTTTCTTGCTGCATAATTTAGTCGAGCCTTCCACATACTTTGGAGAACCTCCATTTTGCCACCTGCCTCTCTCTTGCCTTTCATGTTGTCCATTCAGTCACCTCAGTGCTTTGAAGTGGCCTTCGGCGAGACATCATACCATGCTATCAACAGCCTCAGTGTTAGGGTCTCCAGTCTCATCTCATGGCAGCCACACTCGCCACCCTATAGCCTCCCGTGCTTCTTATACTCTTCCTTCTCGGTGCTTTGATGGTTCCTTTAGGGCGAATTAGACGCTGGACAGACATCTACCTTGACATAATAAGATAGTATACAGGTAGGTTGTGATTTAGCCTCCCCTGCGGGTCACCAGACTCACGAGAAGCTCCCTTGCCCTTGAATCATTGCCAATCAGAGCTTTGCATGCTAATGACAGCGTAGCGTGCAGTAGAGCAACAGCCCGAGGGCATGAGCTCTAATGACCACCAAGACTCCTTGAAATAGAGAGGGCTCCAGACTAAAGCATTGCACCGCCTCATGCATTCTAAAATCAGAACTCTGTAGTGCCAGGTAGATTCGAAGCACTTGCTCTCACAGTTCCATCTCACCAGGCCTCCTCCGAGGTAGCAGTAGTACTGCTGTTTTTACATCGGAAATTACATTTCCATCTTTGAATCTATCTGTGCATTTATCAGTGGTGAATCCTTTCTCTGTTGTTTTGTTTACTCTTTTGATTTGTACTAAATATTTGACTACCTCGACCAACATTTTGAACGCACTGTATTATTGACCCAGGCCGGATAGTTTTTACTTGGGCATAACCCAGGCGCACAACACCCATTGAACTCACCAGGCTACAGCCCCCTCCCCCCCACCCCCGTCGTGTGTGGCAGCCCGGGATGAGACAGATCCCGGGCACACACAGAGCGTTTAACAGGTCTTTAAAAGACCATTTGTATGTTAATTAGGCCTTGCAGTTGTTTCACCCCTTCTAAGAGCCCCTGCAGCCCCTCTCTGCCTACTGATTAAATGTTCAGCCCCCCCCGAAATAAATATTTTCTTAGCCCTCCCCCCCTGAAATTTGGCTCTAGTTGCGCCTCTGGCATAACCATGTATAAAACGTAATCCTCGGAGGTAGCATCAGGGGCAGCACCTTGAGGTTCGAGGAGGTAAGTATGAGTATACACTGTCCTTAGAAAAAGCCCAAACTGCCAATTCTACACAGCACAGTGCTTACCACAAGTACCCACCGCACTCCGTCCACCCACCTCTGCCACCCCTCCATTACCCGAAGCTTGACCTTTACATTCCCTCAGTCTCTGTATCTGGGCATGGCAATTAATTAGAAGAGAACCTTAACGCCTCTGTAAGCACTGACTGTCTTGTGCCTGCTATGGAGAATGCACCAATCACTGCATGCCTTCCGTGAACATCTTCGACAAGCAGTGATTGAATTCACAGTCCCTCCAGCTACTTATCAAATGAATGGGTGATCATGCCTAGCGCCCACTTGCAACCTAGTGGCTTCAAGACGTTCGTTTTTGGGATATTATGGAACCAAAGCAAAGTAAAAACTATTATTTACTCTGAATCACACAGCGTGGTCAAGCAGGGGTTCAAACCTAGGTGACCTGGTTCAGAAGTTTCCAGGGTAAACGTTAGAACCAGGGCTTTAAGTGGGATTAAAAACCTCCAGTGTTCCGGGTTAACTCGTGGTCTCCGCTTTGACTTCCTGGATATATGACGTAGATTATCCATACCTGCGTCAGTAGAAGTTCAAAAGTAGGTTTCTATGCTCTGTAATCCGCTGTGGCTCTCCAATAGATGCTTCAGCCCTGTAAGCTCAGGAGTGCTCCTCAGACCAGGTTTAGCGAGCTGTGACGTTGCAGAATTGTTAGCGAGCTGTGAAGTGGCAGAATGCTTGGTGAGCTGCGATGTGGCAGAATGCTTGGTGAGTTGTGACGTGGCAGAATGCTTGGCGAGCTGTGACATGGTAGAATGCTTGGCGAGTTGTGACGTGGCAGAATGCTTGGTGAGCTGTGACGTGGCCGTATGCTTGGCGAGTTGTGACGTGGCAGAATGCTTGGCGAGCTGTGACGTGGCAGTATGCTTGGCGAGTTGTGATGTGGCAGTATGCTTGGCGAGTTGTGACATGGCAGAATGCTTGGCGAGCTGAGATGTGGCAGGGTGCTTGGAGAGTTGTGACATGGCAGAATGCTTGGTGAGCTGTGACATGGAAGTATGCTTGGTAATTTGTGAAGTGGCAGAATGCTTGGCGAGCTGTGATGTGGCAGAATGCTTTATGAGCTGTGACGTGGAAAGCACAAGCACTGAAGTAAATGCCCAGCACAGCAGTCTTGTTGCTTTTCTAGAGTTTTGTAGAAGGTCCCCACGCTACATTAGAGCAGTCACTCTTTTTTTAGAGCAATGTTACAGAATGCTTAGCTATCTGCATTGTTATATCGTCTCCCTTTTTGAACAGTGTGTAAGAATACTGGAACACAGCATGCAGGCTCCCTTCCTCAGCACTGTTGTGGGATACTCACCAAGAGAATTTTGACAGAACAGCGATGGGTGTGATGTTTCAAGCAGACTACTTTTCATATCGATGCAACGCATAGTTTGGCCAGCTGTGACATAGTAGGCCTGCTCAATTTGTCTAAGCATATTAGATGTTCAACAAGCATTTGCATAGCCAAAAGGTTTCGCTTTTGGGACCTTATAAGTATTTGGTTATCCTTGGTGCAACACCAACTGCTGCATGGCTAAACACTTCTAAGGTCCCAAAGGCGAGACCTATTGGCTATGCCAATGCTTGTTGTGTTTTCGCACTCTTTTTGTTTTGTTGCAGATTGCATGGATTTTCCTGGCTCAGCGCGGCGGCACACGCTTCATGGACACTGTGCTTTATCTTTTACAGACGCTCGCTTTCCTCCAAGTTACTTATAGGACAGCAGCAGTAAAAAGCACCCAGCTATGTGATGTGCTGAGGTTCCGTGACAATTGTAAGTGGTGTTTTCGACTCGCACGAATATGGTCGAGTCTGGTATCTATGAACCGCAAATGACGAGTTTAGTAAGTGTGCGCAGTTTCGCTGTGCTAACTTAAACCGTTTGTTTGTTATGTGGGTTTTTCATCTGTACCCACGGGTTCCATCTTAGATACGGCATCCATTTTGTCTCTTGCCCTCAAGTAGCCAGCGAACGGACGCTGTCCGCTTCGCGACCCTGGGACTCCCAAGATATTTGCGGAAGACACATGTCCTTTGTAAGTGTCTTTATGACGAGGGGGATGATACTGTAAGGCAGATGGCCCCGCTCGAGGCTCATCTCGCCGTGCCGGTTTATTGTCTCAGCCGTGCATCTCATTAGGCACGTCCCTTTGATGCCTGCATCTCGTGTTTCCCCGATACCTCCCCTTTTACACCCTTTCCGATCTCCCCACTGTCTCCGTCTTCCTCTGCACCTGTCTTTGTTCCTATTTTGATCTGTTTTACTGCTGCTTGGAATGCACTAATGTTGGGAAGATGGGTTTTTACAGTTGGGAACCGCCAAATGTTTCCGCACTTATGTTCCGGACCTTATGTGTATCAAAGTGACCAAAACGACCCCTCTGGGGGATAATGGTGGGAACCGGGTTGTAAACCTTTGTGTACCATGTTGTCCTATGGGTAAAATTTGTATAAAAGGAGCGATCCACAGAACCAATTTGAAGCAGTCTCCCCAAGTTGCACGAGTTGTACTTGTCGTGATATCTGTGTTCCCTGCAGCAAATAAACCTTGAATCTTTGACGCCGAAGGAAGTGTCCCGTGTCTCTGTCATTCGTACGCCGGAGCAGGTTACCCACGAAGGTTTCAGGTGTTGTGCCCTGGCACCGCTGGGTCTTAAATAACCCAGTCCTTCACTGCCTTAAGGAGTGGTGACAAACACGCTCGTTTTTTTATCTAGATGCCCTTCAAAATAGCACAAAGGTATCAATGAATGGCAACATTTTGTTGTTTTTTGCCATAGTCTCAACATTATTTTTGGGAAAACGTGGGGAGAGTCGATGCCGAGACTCGAGCCCTGTTCCCTGGGTTCCATAAAATGCAGCTCTGAATGTTATGCCACATTCTCCTTCTGAAACAATTAGCAATTTTGGAGGGATGTGTCTCCATTTCCATCACTGAGTTACCCTCCTACCATTTAACCACCCTTAACCCCTTTCTCCCTTTTGTTTCCCTAAGCGCTCCTCATGAGCATATGGGAAGAGCGTTCCCTTTATTACACAGAAATGTGATGTTAGAAGGTGAGCACTGGCAACGTGGATAGAGTTAAGCTCTATTTCAAGGACCCAAAGCAAGGAGAATGCTGACAGCCTGTATTCCACCTTTATTCAACAAGGTCAGACTTGAAGCATTTGCAGGAGTCACTATATTGACTTTACCAGGTGCATGGCAGGACATGGTGTACAGTGATGGGGTGTTTTGAATCTGTGTACTGAATATCAATACCAAGTTCGTGTTATAAGGTGAGACTTGTTTGTGAGGCAGCAAAGGGGTGAGAGTACTGGTGTTTTGGAGTCATATTATGTATACTGGGTCACTCAGGAGTTTGCGTAGTGTATGATTCTTTCCTTCCCTTTGGTAAAGCCAGCTTTTTTAGGTCTCGACCTCTGCCAATGCGATTGCGCATTGCAGATGTCAAGATCTATAGAAGTTGAAACAAACTCTTTGAACAAGCGGATTCCAAGTGGATTCCATGCAGTTCATGTGATCTATTGAAGAGTGACGCTTCGCAGCGCGCGCTTGGCCTCACTCACACCCCATCCCCATATGCTCTTTTTTCCTCCCACTCGCTCACTCCTCCGCCTCCCCACCAGGCTCTTGAAGTGCGACGCTTCGCCAGCGCTTCCCTCCCACTCGCTCACTCCCCTGCTCCCCTGCCCCCCCACCCCATCCGACTTGTTTTCGTTTTGCGCCGTTCTCCATCAATCGTCAAACACTGTTCTACCTTCCTGTCAGCATTTCACAGCCTCTGTGAACATCTACGAGAAACTGGTAAAAAATATATATATATATATATATATTAGCTGGCGACTTCAGCATTCACTTGGACAAAGTTCATTTGCTCACAAAAGACTTCCTTTTACTAATCGACTCCATCAGCTTCACCCAGCATTCCAAAGGTCCGCGAGACCCGCGTGCATATTAAACACCATCTGCCGCCTCGTAAGACTTCAGAGGAATCCACATTAAACACCATCTGCCGCCTCTTAAGACTTCAGAGGAATCCATCTCAAAACGGCCCCTGCCCCTCCCCCACTACAGAGCGCGTCTCACAGCTGTGCTTTCACTTTCAGGGCCGCGAGGCCGTGTCTCTTTCATGTTCTTTTCCTGTTGGGCATCCTTGCTCTTATGCCTTGCTCTTATTCTTTCGTTTACCCGTACCCAGTTCACTTTTCACTTTCTCATCCCTTTTACGATTTCCCCCCTTTAGTTTGGTGCACTCGACCCTACCCATCAGCTACCAGAGCTTTGCAACATCTTTCCGTCCATTTCACGGTGCAAACATTCCCTTTTGCCTCCCTCCTTGACACCGCAGCTGCTTTGCCACCCCCTCCCTTCCTGCTGGCATTCACCCCTCCCTTCTCGCCCAGTTTTTGCAGCGCCCGCAGTTACATCTAAGCACCATGTTTAAATATGAAGAGGCATGATTCAGACTTTTTTTTCTTTCACAGGTGAGGCAATTGGGTTTATGTGTGCGTGTCACAGATCCAAATCAAGGAAGTGCCGTCTCAGCCATTTAACCTTTCGAGGTCAGTTAAAGCAACACCACACGTTTAGTCGACAATAGTTACGTTTCTAATGAGAACAAGGAATCTGCTGAATTTTCTGCAGCAAGCACTGTTAAAAACACTGGTATTATTTTTTTACGTGGTTGCTTTACTGTCCGGTTCTTTGCATTTTTAATTTTATAACTAATTGCCAATTTTGTCTGATGCCGACCAAACCTAACATCACCACAGGCTGCTTCTAGTGGGAGAGTTATGGTTGTTCAGAGCTCCCTTCTAGTTACGCTCCTTCCATGGTCCCTTACACGGATCCCGCTCAGTCTGTCCCGGGCCTCGTACAGATAGAGCGAGTAGAGTGACTTACATCCTGCAGGCAATCACCCTGGGGACGGCCCGTGACATTGGCGAAGTGCGCGCCCCGCAAACGTGTTATCCGCAGGCCCATTGTATTACATGGCTAGACCTGGCTGTACACCCCACCCCCGCTCCTCTGAGGTTCTTCGATTTTGGATTTCGGCTCATACCTAGCCGCCATTTTGTGTCCTGCCGCCATTTTGTGTTGCCCTCACTCAGGCAGCACGGCGAATGATGTACTTTTGCTTTTCCAACTGCTACATGTCCTTTCAGTTAAAAAGTAACTTCATTGCCCTTGTCTACGAAACCCGATGTCAGGGTCTGGCTGAGTTCGTTAATCCGTGTCTGGCTCGATTCATCCCTGTCTCGGCTAACTATTTGCCCTCTCCTATTCTTTCCTTATACTATCTTATCCGACTGGCCTTCGCTATTCTCTCCTTGTATGCTCCTATTACACAACAATCCTTTGAGGCACACAATTGCATCCTGCCACCTGCAAGAAGGGATTGTGGACGCCATCACTGATTAATTTGTGGGGAGGGGTAGCACACGGGGTCTGAGAGAGGGGCGCATTTGAGACACCTGATAGCTTGTTTTACAACTTTTCCTATTGGTCTGTTTTGTATGTGTAAGGAGTAGACTCTATAAATGTGTTTCCTATAAAAGATTGTGCGCCACGGATTGAAGTGGCAGTCTCCTTAGAATCCACCTCGAGTGTAACTTCTGGGACAACTGTGCTTAGCTGCAGCTAATGTGTAGTTAACAAGGACCCCCTGTTTGCAATGGATTCAAGATTCCTAGGTCAGGGAAAAACAACTAATCAATATTAAACAACCTAGGCAATCATAGTTGAAGTTCATAGTAACATAAGATTTTTTTTAAATGGAAGAAAGGAGCTACTAATAAATACAAATGTTGATATTTATTTACATATATAATCAAAAATTAACACAAAATTATATATACATGAAGGAAATGACAAAATAATCAAACATGATACATAAAGAAAAATTAGCAAATATCATACATGATTCACAACACATTATAAAAATTCAATAAAACAGTAGAAATGGCTTAGTAATCCTCGACGCGCGTTTCGGCGACCAGCGCCTTCTTCTGGAGAAGCCAAATATATTCTATAAATACAAAGATTCAGGATACAAACAGAAATAATTATAAACAATTCTAAAGTAAAAGGACGATTTCAATATAATTATAAAACAGCACATATTTAAATTAGTAGCTTCATTTAACCATTTCAACCAAGACATTTTACTTCACACATCACCCCACGCAAAACCACACACAACCACACACAAAACCACACACAACCACACACTCAACTACACACTCAACCACAAACACAACCACACACACAACCACAACCGCAAACCAAACCACACACACAACCACAACAACACACAGCCACACATACAACCACACCCACACAACCATACACACACCCACAACCACACACAACCACACACAATCACACACGCAACCACACCCAACCACACACACAACCACACACACACAACCACACACATGCACAACCACACACATCTATCTATTGCCCTCACTCTATCTATCTATCGCCCTCAATTTATCTATCTATCTATCGCCCTCACTCTATCGCACTCACTCTATCTATCGCCCTCACTCTATCTATCGCCCTCACTCTATCTATCGCCCTCACTCTATCTATCTATCGCCCTGACTCTATCTATCTATCGCCCTGACTCTATCTATCTATCGCCCTCACTCTATCTATCTATCGCCCTCACTCTATCTATCTATTGCCCTCACTCAAGCTATCTATCGCCCTACCTCGATCTATCTATCGCACCACCACAGCATCACTGAGGGGCACCACAGCATCACTCAGGGGCACCACAACATCACTCTGCGCTACCACAGCATCACTGAACGCCACAGCATCACTCGTCGCCACCACAACATCACTCAGCGCCACCACAGTATCAATCTGTGCAACTATTCAACAACAACTGGTTCAAATATGTTCTCTCAATGTTTCAAGCTTTATTACAAATGTCACATAAAGATGTTAATATTTAACTTCTGTTCTTCGATTTTCATCACAATAAAATACACTGAACATAATCTTCACAAAAGTTATTTACAAAAGTTTAAGCTACTGCCATTATAAATTACAATAACTTTTATTTTAGTATTAATGATTTAAAAAAATTAAAAGCCATTGTTATTTGTAATATCAATAAATCTAAGTCACGTAAATACAAAACGTGTTGCATTACAAATGCTATAGGTGTCACATTTGCAAAAAATAAAAGTATTGGCATTGTAAATGACAAAGCTATTAATTTCGCTATTTTCTAAACCAACACATGAATTAAAAATTTGGCATTTACAAGACCAATAGCTGAAACTTTCCTAATGCGAGACCTATTGCATTGCAAATGCTTGTTTACTTACTATTAACTGTTCAGACTTTTAACACTCCCCTCCCATGGCTCTGTAAATCAAGTCATCTTACTACTTAATCCCAAAGCTGTTAGGTTCGATTATGTGTGGCATTTACCTATATGTTGGACGCGAAAGCAGCAGCCACTTTGGATAGCGAACACCCTGTCTCTTTAGCTATAACCGACCCGTGCTCAATTTCTCAATTTCGGAAATCTTACTGTATTCTTAGTGTGGCCAGAATTCTGGCTTCTGAGCTCATAAACGTCTTCAACACTTTTAGTGCATTTTGACAGGCGAGCGATGCACAGCCTCAGTAGCTGCCTCACTGTGCATATTGGTACTTCTTTAATAAGACTTAGATAACAAGTTGGCAGCTCCGACCATAGCACCACATCCCCTCCTAGTAGCAGATATAGGGTGGCCTACGGTTTTATATTGTGCCGCGAGGATTTATGATTTAATCCCGGGATCAGTAACTAACCATCCATAATGTAATTTTGTCTGTCTTCCGAATTGTAAATATATGTGATCTAAAATATATCAATGCTGTCTAGGACTGTTTCCTACTCACTAATTGCCATATCCTGGTCTCAGTAATACTCTACGTAAAATTAGAATTGGCACAGTCTCTGAGGAACAAGTCGGTGGTTATATGCTGCCAGATCCACCTTGTAGCAAGATGACTGCCTGGAGATGTCAACTGGTCCCATGAGTCCTCTCACACATACTCACATGCAGTGTTGCTGCAGACAAGCGGAAGGCAGGGTGCCATTAGGCATGACTGGAGTTCATGAAGTTTCTCTATGTAGAACTCTGCAAAGTGACCAAAACACTCTGCTGTGCACTGCGGAGTTACACAAGTGGCATAGTGAGATAAGTTGTCTGCTCGCGTGGTTCTGTGCTGTAAAATCAGCGAGAACAGCACCACATGCAGCACAAGAGGGTGCAGCTTATTTCTGCCGCTTGAGTAGACGTTATATTGAGCTGCCTCTTTATCAACGCGAGTGGCAGGTTTCTCAACATGAGTGGTATCGACCTACTGCGACCGCTCACGTTGAGGAATTTCACCGGGCGGTAGTCTAGTGTTGGACTTTCCTCACTCGTGCTCGCCAATTTAATGTTGGTGAGCCAGGAGAGAGAAAAAACTACACTCTATGCCACTGTGCAGAGTTGTTTTAGCTCTGCGCTGTACGTGGAGTGGGAAAAACTCTGCAAACTCCAGGAGCAGAGTTTACCACCCAGTCCAAGTGCCATCTCCAGGATTGAGTTGCAGACAGCCTTCCCTCCTCAATGGGACAAGAGCAAAATTTAACATGCCTCTGCTGATTTTGACTAAAGCGCTTTGCTTAGGTCGCACAAACCTATTTTTACCCGTTTTCTAAAAGTGCACACTTGAAAACTCGTAACTGGTAACACTACTCAGTAGGATAATTCACATACTGCAAAGAATTGTGTGTATAATGTTGGTATGCAGTTTGGAGGAAGATGAACCGTTCAATGTGAACAATTATACCAGATATCCAGCACCTAGAGAAATTTTGGGATGCTGTGTTTCTATCATGTGCATTAAGAAACAATGTAATTATCTTTGCTTAGGTCAAGTGTGGGTAAGTGTCTAGGACATGTGTGGTAGTTAGACTCATATGAGTCTCAGGTTTGAGGCCTGTGTGGTTCGTTTTGAAGGCTTCTGGTTTGGCATGGCACATGAAAGAGGATGAGTACAACTTGCCTAGAGAGTGGAAGTGTATTGCCTGCTTATCCTTTTGCTGGAGGGTGAAGATCCAAACCATGAAGTAAGGAAGAAGGAGGCAAGGCTATCTATAGAAATGACAGTAAGAATGTGTTATTAAGGGGCTCCTGAGTAGTTATTCCTGAGCACTGCCATTTAGTTGACATAGGGGTGAGGGTGGGCCTGTGATTTCTGATGTTGACGGTCAGAACATTTTTAGGTACGGCCTCCTGACCTAAAGGCTGATGACAGCCGGGAGCAGAAACCTCAAAATGTATTGTGGTCATGCTGCGCATGCTCCGGCTTGGAGACAGCACTGGTGCTATATACTGTGAATGGCAACACTTTAAACAAGGATTGTGTCTAGAGAGCAGATGGAGAAGGGCACTTGAAAATAGAACCATTCCAAAACATGTACTGAGAGTGAAACAGTGGATTCCCAGTTTAGAAAAGGTTTAGAAAGCTGGTATCCAAAGTTAATTTCAAAGAAAAGTGGATATAACGATGATTGATTATTGAAAAGAAAGACACTCCAAACGCTTTGTTCGACTATATGCTGAGGAGCTGAGAACAGCTAAGTGCTTAGAAGCTTGCCTGAGTGCTGAGAAAGGGAAGGAGTCGGCCTGGCTCTGAAGGAAGAGAAACTATCCAGTAAGAGAAGCCCCTCATGTTCCCAGGGTTATGAACACTTAGAGAAAATAGTCTGCCTGAGGAAGCAAAGCTAGGAGTGGCCTATGTTGTGAGCCTACTGCAGTTCCTGTTGAGAACTGCACCCCAAAGACTGCTGAAGTTCCACAAACCATGTGTCTCTCTGGCAGCATCTGTGTGCATCAAGTTGGTGCTGCAACCAAAGATGATTTGAAATGATGTGATACTGCTGAGGAAGACCCAATCGGCTTAGGAAGGTGTATCATCCAAGAACACGTACCCGCAGATCCATCTGCCCCAAGGAATCCGCAATTACATTTCCCGTAGTACAGATCTGAAATCGACCAGTGGAGGACAACAACTGCATAAGATGCTGTGGCCACCATGACATAACCAGCTGAGCTACATGTGCACAATAACCCTATTACAAAGGGAGGCCAAAGATGTGGGCTGTGCCCAGCATCCCCCTCTCCGCTACAGAATCGGCACACGAGAACTGCAGTCCTCTACATTCCCGATACTCTTTTGGGCTGCGAGCATGACTCTCCCAAATTGAGCGGGCAAGCCGTTCCGACATTATTGTTTGCAGACGACACCATTTTAATTTCCCAGACACCCAGGGGGCTCCAAAACCTTTTAAACACATTCAGTTTGTATTGTCACGACAAGGAATTAGAAATCAATTCCTCAAAAACAAAAGTTATGACAATCAATCCTCATAAAGGTTTTAATAAGGTTTTTAATATAAATAATGAACCTATAGAAGAAGTCCCCAATTTTAAATACCTGGGTATTATTTTAGACAGCCACGTCACATGGAAAACACAATTGGAGAACTCAAAACTAAGTCTGACCCAAAATCAGTGTCCGATTTTAAAGAGGCATAAGAATAGCCATTTTAAAGCAGTCTCACCAGCCATTGAACTATTTAAATACAAAGTGCAATCATCTTCACTTTATGGCGCGGACCTTTGGGCCTATGCTTTGAAGGACACTTTTCGAGTGAGGGAAAATTCCTTCATTAGGCAACTTTTAGGGATACCTGGGTCAACACCACTGACACCCGTATTATGGGACCTTAATTTTCGACGTACAGATGACTATGCTTCTCTCCGTCCGCTGCTCTATTGGGTCCGCTTATGGTCCGTTGAGGAGCTGGTTGATTATAGAGAAGCATTGAAAGAGATATTGGCCATAAGGATTACTACGCATTTGCCATGGTTAGAGTACGTCAAAAAATGGTTTGAAAAACTAGGGTTAAGTGACTTTTGGTTTGACCCTGATTCCCTCACAAATAGCTCTAAAAAGATCTTGAAGCAAAGGTACTGGGACTATGTTAGAGATTCAGTGTTATCAAACCCCAGAACAGGGACTCTAACCTCGAAATTTTTTGAAATTAAAATGACTATGCAATTAGAGCCCCTTATGGATGAAATTTACCCTCCACTGGCCAAAAGCCTATATTTAAAGTTCCGGTATGGTATTTTGCAATTAAAAGAAAGGACAACTAGCTGGAACTGTAATAAGGGGTTGGCCGGGGCCGCGGGCTCTGATATATGTGAGTTTTGCGAGATGGGGCTGAAAGAGGATGTGTCCCATGTTTTATTTATATGCCCAGCATACCTTAAATCCAGGAAAAAATGGCTTAAGCCAATCTGCAAAAGGTTAGGCCTCCGACAAATTAAGGTTGGACTTAGAATTTTTAAGGGAGACACTGCTCAACCGATTGTGTTCAGCTTAAGCCGTTTTCTCCTATGTGCAGCCTTGATTAGGAGGATGAAAAACCAAAAAACCTAACGAAATAGGCTACTTCACCATGTTATTGAGTCATCTGTTAGCTTCTAAAGTGCTGCCTGTTCTACTGTTCTGGTGTATATCTTTTTTAACAAAAACAGATGTTTAATTTATTGTTTTATTATTCTGTATATTTATTAGTGTTCTGTATACTAGTGGGGTCAATTAAGAACTAGCCAACCTCAAGTGGATGATTTGGAAAATGAATTGAATTCTACGTATTTTATGCAAAGGAAATGTGTTGATATTTTTACCCACCCGCTATTTTATTATGTATTTATATTGTGATATGATGTATTATGATTGAATGTATTGCATCTTACAAGGTTTTTTAAACCGAATAAAGATTGAAATGATAGCCAACGAAATAATCACCTCACCATGTAAATTCGAATAATGTTCACAGTCAAGGCTTTTAACCCCTTCGATGCTGATGACGGAGCGGTTCCGTCATCAGCATCGGTTGGGCTGTGCTGATGACGGAACCGCTCCGTCATCAGTACAGCCCTGGGGGAGAGCGCTGGCGCTCCCCCCCCCCTGTGCAGCGATCTTGGTTTTTTTTGCTGGGGTGGCATCGGAAGACTTTCCGCTGCCACCCCCTGGCCCCCCCACGCTTCCAGGTGACGTCAGCGCGCACAGCGCACGCCAACGTCATCAGGAAGCGCTGGACGCGCTGGAAGCCATTTGTTTCCAGCGCGTCCAGGAACAAGGTCGGTGTTTAGTGCTCCGGTGGGGCGGGGGGGCCATTTCTCGGTGCCTTGAGGCATCAGGGGGGAGGAAACACTGTTTCCTCTCCCCTGATGTCCCAATGCTGGGCATTACTGGTTCAGGATCGTGCACAGCGTCGCGATCCTGCACCAGTAATGCCCCCACTAGACACCAGGGATGTTTTTTGTTGGAAAGGAAGCGACCCCTTGGGCAAGGGTCGCTTCCAGGGGGAATTATTTTGTAATTCAGACTTTTCTGCCCCCCCTGGGTCGACATCGCTCGTTTTAGCGAGCGATCTCGACCCAGGGGGGGCAGAAAAGCCCACTAGACACCAGGGATTGTTTACGTTTGAAAAGGAAGCGACCCCTTGGGCAAGGGTCGCTTCCAGGGGCAAATATTTTGAAATTCAGACTTTTCTGCCCCCCCTGGGTTGACATCGCTCGTTTTAGCGAGCGATCTCGACCCAGGGGGGGCAGAAAAGCCCACTAGACACCAGGGATTTATGTATAATTGTAAAGGAAGCGACCCCTTGGGGAAGGGTCGCTTCCAGGGGCAATATTTTTATAATTCAGACTTTTCTGCCCCCCCTGGGTCGACATCGCTCGTTTTAGCGAGCGATCTCGACCCAGGGGGGGCAGAAAAGCCCACTAGACACCAGGGATTGTTTATGTTTGAAAAGGAAGCGACCCCTTGGGCAAGGGTCGCTTCCAGGGGCAATTATTTTGTCATTCAGACTTTTCTGCCCCCCCTGGGTCGACATCGCTCGTTTTAGCGAGCGATCTCGACCCAGGGGGGGAAGAAAAGCCCACTAGACACCAGGGATTTATGTATAGTTGTAAAGGAAGCGACCCCTTGGGGAAGGGTCGCTTCCTAGGGCCATCATTTTTCAATGCAGACTTTTCTGCCCCCCTGGATCGTTATCTGGACCCAGGGGGGGGCAGAAAAGCCCACTAGACACCAGGGATTTATTTCTAATTGTAAAGGAAGCGACCCCCTTGGGGAAGGGTCGCTTCCTAGTGGCCCATAATTTTTTGTAGACTTGTCTGCCCCCCCCTGGGGGCAGATCACCCATTTTTTGGGCCACATCTGGACCCAGGGGGGGTAGAAAAGCCCACTAGACACCAGGGATTTTAGTATATTTATAACGGAAGCGACCCCTTGGGCAAGGGTCGCTTCCAGGGGGCATTATAAATATTGTAGACTATTCTGCCCCCCCACCCCTGGGGGCGGAGCGGCTGTTTTTTTTTTACAGTTTCTGGTCCCGGGGGGGGGGGGGGGGGGGTAGAAAAGCCCACTGTACTCCAGGTTTTTGTTTTTTATAGGGAGCGACCCCTTGGCCAAGGGTTGCTTCCTTTGGCCCATTTGTTTTCAGTATGTTCTGCCGTGTCTTTATTTGGCCTCTCTGCCCTCCGTAGGGTTGCTTCCAGGGGGCCCACGTTTATAATGATTTATAATCTTCCCCCCTTGGGGACAGACACCCCATTTGTGACATACCCTGTGATATAGCCTGTTGTAATGTGTGTTGTTTTTTTTTCTCTTTAGAGTGTTGCAGTGTGCGGTTCCGTTACTGGTTGTTCTGCTGTTTCTGTAGTTGTATGTGTTTGGTAAGAGACCTCTTTTTTGTTCAATTGTACTGTGATTGTATTTTTTTGAAAAGTGTGTAGTAAAATACGAGTATGTTTGGTTTCTGTTTGTTGTGATTGTAAAACATGTTTTGCATTTGTTTTTGATGTGTCCTTCTGTAGATGTAAGTGTGTTTTCTTCTTCTTTCTAGTGGGATATCGTTGCCCCTTTGCTGTGTCTTTGCAGAGTAGGTGCTGGTGAGTGTAGTTGTGTCTTGTAAGTGAATTGTATATATTTTCTAAATTAGTTTTTTTTTGGAAAAGGCTTACATTTTTCATCTTACTTTGCGCAGTGTTGGGGTTGTTGTTGTTTGTGCAGACTCCTTTATTTGTAAGGATAATGGCTAGCCGCCGGATTACTGCTCAGCAAGTTGTTGGATTGCTTTTTGATTCTTCCTCTGACCATGGTCCAGAGTCTGACTCTGATTCTGAACCAGAGGTGGGAGGTGAAGATTCAGGTAGTGAGTTTTCTCTACACATGGCTTCATCTGATGATGAAGACACTCTGAGTGCTGATGAAGCTACTTTTGGTGTGGATGATGTGCCTGTGGTTGCGGAGGACATTGCTGCGCCTGTGGTTCCAGAGGACATTGTTGTGTCTGTGGTTGCGGAGGACATTCCTGTGCCAATAGTGCGGCAAGAGACATCTGGGCTGCAGCCTGGGGTTGCTAGTATTCCAGTTGGTGCAGTAAGACGAGAGACAGCTGGGCGGCAGCCTGCGGCTGCAAGACTTGATGTTGAAAGTTCTGACCTCTGGGTTGCACCAGGCATGGTGCAGCCGGCATTGCCTGAATTTACTGGTGTTCCAGGGTGTAGGGTGAACACAGAAAACGTTTTGCCTATTGATTTTTTCAAGTTGTTTATGGATGATGTGTTTGTGGCAGAGATTGTAGAGCAGACTAATTTGTATGCTGAAAATTTTTTGAGGGTGAACAGTGGCAGCCTTAAGCCCCACGCTAGAGCTACCCGGTGGACTCCCACAAATTTGGAGGAGATGAAAAAGTTTTTGGGTTTAACTTTTTTGATGGGCTTGCTTAGGAAACCATCAATGGCTTCATATTGGTCTACTAGTCCCTTGATGGCTACAGCTATATTTCCGGCAGTCATGAGTCGTGATCGGTATTTGCTTCTGCTTCGAATGATGCATTTTGTTGACAATAGTCTAGCTTTGCCACGAGATCACCCTGATTGTGACCGTCTTTTCAAGATTCGGCCTGTCATTGATCATTTCGTTGATCGATTTTCTGAGATCTTTTATCCTGGGAAAGAAATTGCAGTGGACGAGTCTTTGCTGTTGTTCAAAGGCCGCTTGGTATTTCGGCAATACATTCCTAGTAAGAGGGCACGCTATGGAATCAAACTGTATATGCTGTGTGACAGTGAGACTGGATATGTCTCTAATTTCAGGGTGTACACTGGTAAGGAATCCAGGATTAACCCCCCTGGTTGTCCGTCGACTTTTGGAGTGACTGAGAAAATTGTGTGGGAACTTGGTCGTGGATTTTTTAACAAAGGCCATCATTTGTATGTCGATAACTTCTACACTGGTGTGCGGTTGTTCAGGGAATTGGGCAAAGTGGACACTGTTGCTTGTGGCACAATCCGCTCAAACCGTAAAGGTTTCCCAAAAGAACTTGTGTGTCAGAAGCTTGCTCGGGGACAGTGTAGTGCATTGCGTTGTGAGGAGCTTCTAGCTGTGAAGTTTTCAGACAGGAGAGATGTCTACATGTTGACTACAATACATGATGAAAGCACTGAACCGGTGACTGTTTGGGGTCAGGTTGCAGAAGTGCGCAAACCTGTGTGCATAATGCACTACAATAAGTACATGGGTGGTGTTGACAGAGTAGATCAGAGGTTGGAACCGTATGCTGCTCTTCGTAAGGCTTACATTTGGTACAAGAAGTTGGCTATCCATCTTTTCCACTTGGCAACCTTTAATGCTTTTGTTGTGTTCCAGAAATCTTGTCCCCAGTCAAAGATTACTTTTGAAAAGTTTCAGGAGTCTGTAATAGGCAGCCTTGTTTTAGTTGAACAGGCAAGTGTTCCTAGAGTTGGAGTGGTGGAGGATATTGCCAGATTGAAAGATCGCCATTTTCCTGGTCAAATTCCTCCTACAACCTCAAAAGACTTTCCCAGTCGGAGATGTAGAGTCTGTTGGCGAAGAGGTTTGCGGAAGGAGGTTCGTATGTACTGCCCTGACTGCCCTTCAAACCCCGGGCTGTGTGTACCTGCTTGTTATAGATTGTACCACACGCAAAAGAATTTTTGGGAGTATCAATGAGTGGTAAAGTGAACTGGTTGGTCTTATTGTTCAGTTTCAAAGTTTGCATTTGTGTAGTCTTTTTAGTGTAGTTGTTGAGTTAGTAGATTTGTATCAATTTGCAATTTGTTTTTGTTTTTCTTTCATTTTCAAAAAAAACTAAAGTATGATGTTGGTTTGCGTGTAGTGTCCATTGTCTGACGGTGTGCATGGTTTGGCGCTTGGCTGCCGGTGTCTGTGGACTGGTGCTTGTCTGGCGGTGTCTGTGGACTGGTGCTTGTCTGGCGGTGTGCGTGGTCTGGTGTTTTGTTGGCCTTGTGCGTGCTCTTGCGCTTGCCTGGTGTTGTGTTTGGATTTGTCCTTGGCTGGTGGTGTGCGTGGAGTGGTGCTTGGCTGGTGGTGTGCGTGGAGTGGCGCTTGGCTGGCGGTGTGTGTGGAGTTGTGCTTGGCTGGTGGTGTGTGTGGAGTGACGCTTGGCTGGTGGTGTGTGTGGAGTGGCGCTTGGCTGGTGGTGTGCGTGGAGTGCTACTTGGCTGTCTGTGCACGGAGTGGTGCTTGCCTGGCGGTGTTTGTGGAGTGGCACTTGGCTTGGGGTGTGCGTGGAGTGGTGCTTGTCTGGTGGTGTGTGTGGAGTGGTACTTGCCTGTCGGTGTGCGCTGAGTGGTGTTTGGCTGGCGGTGTGCATGGTCCGGTGCTTGGATGGTGGTGCGCGTGGAGTGGCGCTTGGCTGGCGGTGTGTGTGGAGTGGTACTTGGCTGTCTGTGCACGGAGTGGTGCTTGGCTGGCGTTGTGTGTGGAGTGCCCCTTGGCTTGCAGTGTGCGTGGTGTGTTGCTTGGCTGGTGGTGTGTGTGGAGTGGTACTTGGCTGTCGGTGTGCGCTGAGTGGTGTTTGGCTAGTGGTGTGCATGGTCTGGTGCTTGGGTGGTGGTGTCGGTGGACTGGCGCTCGGCTGGCGGTGTGTGAGTAGTTACTTTGGTCACTACACACACTGCTAGGTGAGTGACACTCCACGCAGTCCATCATTTTGTGTTGTTGAAATTTCAGAAATGTGGGCGTGTGAAAGTGATGGGCCCTTGAATGGCGCTGTCTGCTGGTGTGAGTGTTGAAATGTGATGGGTCCGCGGCTGGCGGTGTGAATGTTTTGTATGTGTCACACGTACGAAAGGTGTATGAATGGCCTGTAAAGAGGTTGGTGCCTTGATGTGGCTTTACAACTCACGAGCTGTGAGTCAGTGGTTCAGTTTATCATACTTTCAATTATACGCAGTGTATTTCATTTTTTTGAAATTACTTGCAAATACAATTGTATGTACAGAATCATCACTCACCCTCGTGCCAAATCCAACCAGAATGTGTGTGTGCTTGCGGATTTGATGGCTGTGCAGTAATGTTTGTCTTTTATCTCTTTCTGAAGTAGGGTGTACCTTGTCCCTTATTTTGATTGTTGTAATGTGTTGCTGTTCTTTCCGGATGGTGTCAATGGTCTGGTTTGTATCAGGTATGAAAGGCGCGTGAATGGCCTGTAAAACGGTTGGTGCCTTGTCGTGGCTTTACAGCTCACGAGTTGCGAGTCACTGGTTCGGTTTTTATGCATTTATTTATTGACAGAGCATTTCATTTTTTGAAATATCTTGTTAATTAAATTTTATGTACTGAACCATCACTCGCCCTCGTGCCAAATCCAACCTGTATGTGTGTGTCTTTGAGGAATAGTTAGCCGTGCCTTGAATGTTTGACTTTTGAGTAACTCTGTTACGGTGTACATTATAGCCATAAATAACTTACTAAATTTAGTTATTATTGTTAAACCATGGAAGTATATGGTCATGTCTTTCTGGTGAATTCTATTGTTGATTTTTATCCAGAATCTCCTGCAAACTTGAAATTGTCTGTCACAATTTCCTTGAATCACACGCTCTCAAATTGAAAACTTAATTCTCCACTGTACGATTTGGACCGTTTCCTGTTGCAGCCACTATGCCTACCCACGCAAGTGAGGTACCATTTTTATCGGGAGACCTGGGGGAACGCTGGGTGGAAGGAAATTTGTGTGTGCCCAGTGATGCCACGCTTTCCCATGCAAAAAAGTGTGAAAAAAATGATTTTTTTTTAGCTAAAATTGAGGTTTGCAAGGGATTCTGGGTAAAGGAACGTTGGAGGATCCATGCAAGCCATACCTCCTTGGAAGCCCCCGGGTGTCTACTTTTCATAAATGTGTGGGTTTGGTAGGTTTTCCTACATGGCCGTCTCGCACGGGGCCAAAACCCCAGGTAACCCCTCTTTCAAAAGCTGGTGGGATTGACATTCAATACCACCAGCTTTTGCAAGAGGGGTTACCTGGGTTTTTGGCCCCGTGCGAGACGGCCATGTCGGGAAACCTACCAAACCCACACATTTCTGAAAAGTAGACACCCGGGGGCTTCCAAGGAGGTATGGCTTGCGTGGATTCTCTAACGTTCCTTTACCCGGAATCCCTTGCAAACCTCAATTTTTGATGGAAAAATCAGTTTTTACACACTTTTTTTGTGTGGGAAAGCGTGGCGTCACTGGGCTCACACAAATTTCCTCCCACCCAGCGTTCCCCCAGGTCTCCCGATAAAAATGGTACCTCACTTGCGTGGGTAGGCATAGTGGCTGCAACAGGAAACGGTCCAAATCGTACGGTGGAGACATTACAATATCCAATAGCAAGATTACCTTCTTTTTTTTGGGGGGGGGGACTGAGTTTTTGGACCGGGGCTCGGCGGGCATCTTTGGAAACTACCAAACCCAAACAGTTCTGAAAACTAGACACCCGGTGGAGTCCAGGGAGGTATGGCATGCATGGGTCCCCCAATGTTTTCCTACCCAGAAATCCCTGCAAACCACAAATTTAGGTTAAAAAAACAGTTTTCCATACATTTTTGCGTGGGATCGCCGTGTCGGCACAATTGTCCTACCACCCTGCGTTCCCCTTGTTCTCCCGAGTAAAATGATACCTCACTTGTGTGGGTGGGCCAAAGGCCTGTGACTAAGGCAGGGGGGCTTAATTTGTTACACTGAAATACTACTTTTTTCAACATTCGTTTTTTGGCCTGTTCTGCTTTGGGGCACCCACACAAGTGAGGTATCCTTTTACTCGGGAGAACAAGGGGAGCGTTGGGTGGTAGGACATTTTTGCCGGCACGGTGATTCCACGCAAAACAGTTTGAAAAAGTGATTATTTTACCTAATTTTAAGGTTTGCAAGGTGTTCTGGGTAGGAAAACGTTCGGGGACCCACGCATGCCATACCTCCCTGGACTCCCCCGGGGGTCTACTTTTCAGAACTGTTTGGGTTTTGTACTTTCCAAAGAATACCACCGAGCCCCGGGCCAAAAACTCAGGTGCCCCCCCCCCAAAATCAAGGTTGTTTTGCAATTTGGGATTGTAAATTCACCACCGTACAATTTGAACCATTTCCTTTCGCAGCCACTATGCCTACCCAGGCAAGTGAGGTACCATTTTTCTCGGGAGACCTGGGGGAACGCTGGGTGGGTGGAAATTTGTTGATCCACGCAGATTCCGGAACTTTCCACCACAGAAATGTGAGGAAAATGCGTTTTTTTTTCCAATTTCTTAGCTTTGCAAGGGATTCTGGGTAAGAGAACCTGGGGGTAGGCAGTCGAGTGACCCCATCCTGAATTCTCCTGGGTGTCTACTTTTCGAAAATGTATAGGTTTGCTAGGTTTCCCTAGGTGCCGGCAGAGCTAGGGTTCAAAAACAAAAGGTAGTCTCTTTGCCCAAAACGTGCACAATTTCACTGAAAAATTGAGTTGTGACCACGTTGCGTTTTACACTGTTTCCTGTCGCAGCCACTATGCCTACCCAGGCAAGTGAGGTACCATTTTTCTCGGGAGACCTGGAGGAACGCTGGGTGGGTGGAAATTTGTTGATCCACGCAGATTCCGGAACTTTCCACCACAGAAATGTGAGGAAAATGCGTTTTTTTTTCCAATTTCTTAGCTTTGCAAGGGATTCTGGGTAAGAGAACCTGGGGGTAGGCAGTCGAGTGACCCCATCCTGAATTCCCCTGGGTGTCTACTTTTCAAAAATGTATAGGTTTGCTAGGTTTCCCTTGGTGCCGGCAGAGCTAGGGTTCAAAAACAAAAGGTAGTCTCTTTGCCCAAAACGTGCACAATTTCACTGAAAAATTGAGTTGTGACCACGTTGCGTTTTGCACTGTTTCCTGTCGCAGCCACTATGCCTACCCAGGCAAGTGAGGTACCATTTTTCTCGGGAGACCTGGGGGAACACTGGGTGGGTGGAAATTTGTTGATCCACGCAGATTCCGGAACTTTCCACCACAGAAATGTGAGGAAAATGCGTTTTTTTTTCCAATGTCTTAGCTTTGCAAGGGATTCTGGGTAAGATAACCTGGGGGTAGGCAGTCGAGTGACACCATCCTGAATTTCCCTGGGTGTCTACTTTTCAAAAATGTATAGGTTTGCTAGGTTTCCCTAGGTGCCGGCAGAGCTAGGGTTCAAAAACAAAAAGTAGTCTCTTTGCCCAAAACGTGCACAATTTCACTGAAAAATTGAGTTGTGACCACGTTGCGTTTTGCACTGTTTCCTGTCGCAGCCACTATGCCTACCCAGGCAAGTGAGGTACCATTTTTCTCGGGAGACCTGGGGGAACGCTGGGTGGGTGGAAATTTGTTGATCCACGCAGATTCCGGAACTTTCCACCACAGAAATGTGAGGAAAATGCGTTTTTTTTCCCAATTTCTTAGATTTGCAAGGGATTCTGGGTAAGAGAACCTGGGGGTAGGCAGTCGAGTGACCCCATCCTGAATTCCCCTGGGTGTCTACTTTTCAAAAATGTATAGGTTTGCTAGGTTTCCCTAGGTGCCGGCAGAGCTAGGGTTCAAAAACAAAAGGTAGTCTCTTTGCCCAAAACGTGCACAATTTCACTGAAAAATTGAGTTGTGACCACGTTGCGTTTTGCACTGTTTCCTGTCGCAGCCACTATGCCTACCCAGGCAAGTGAGGTACCATTTTTCTCGGGAGACCTGGGGGAACGCTGGGTGGGTGGAAATTTGTTGATCCACGCAGATTCCAGAACTTTCCACCACAGAAATGTGAGGAAAATGCGTTTTTTTTCCAATTTCTTAGCTTTGCAAGGGATTCTGGGTAAGAGAACCTGGGGGTAGGCAGTCGAGTGACCCCATCCTGCATTCCCCTGGGTGTCTACTTTTCAAAAATGTATAGGTTTGCTAGGTTTCCCTAGGTGCCGGCAGAGCTAGGGTTCAAAAACAAAAGGTAGTCTCTTTGCCCAAAACGTGCACAATTTCACTGAAAAATTGAGTTGTGACCACGTTGTGTTTTGCACTGTTTCCTGTCGCAGCCACTATGCCTACCCAGGCAAGTGAGGTACCATTTTTCTCGGGAGACCTGGGGGAACCCTGGGTGGGTGGAAATTTGTTGATCCACGCAGATTCCGGAACTTTCCACCACAGAAATGTGAGGAAAATGCGTTTTTTTTTCCAATTTCTTAGCTTTGCAAGGGATTCTGGGTAAGAGAACCTGGGGGTAGGCAGTCGAGTGACCCCATCCTGAATTTCCCTGGGTGTCTACTTTTCAAAAATGTATAGGTTTGCTAGGTTTCCCTAGGTGCCGGCAGAGCTAGGGTTCAAAAACAAAAGGTAGTCTCTTTGCCCAAAACGTGCACAATTTCACTGAAAAATTGAGTTGTGACCACGTTGCGTTTTGCACTGTTTCCTGTCGCAGCCACTATGCCTACCCAGGCAAGTGAGGTACCATTTTTCTCGGGAGACCTGGGGGAACGCTGGGTGGGTAGAAATTTGTTGATCCACGCAGATTCCGGAACTTTCCACCACAGAAATGTGAGGAAAATGCGTTTTTTTTTCCAATTTCTTAGATTTGCAAGGGATTCTGGGTAAGAGAACCTGGGGCTAGGCAGTCGTGTGACCCCATCCTGAATTCCCCTGGGTGTCTACTTCTCAAAAATGTATAGGTTTGCTAGGTTTCCCTAGGTGCCGGCAGAGCTAGGGTTCAAAAACAAAAGGTAGTCTCTTTGCCCAAAACGTGCACAATTTCACTAAAAAATTGAGTTGTGACCACGTTGCGTTTTGCACTGTTTCCTGTCGCAGCCACTATGCCTACCCACGCAAGTGAGGTACCATTTTTCTCGGGAGACCTGGGGGAACGCTGGGTGGGTGGAAATGTGTTGATTCACGCAGATTCCGGAACTTTCCACCACAGAAATGTGAGGAAAATGCGTTTTTTTCCCCAATCTTTTAGCTTTGCAAGGGATTCTGGGTAAGAGAACCTGGGGGTAGGCAGTCGAGTGACCCCATCCTGAGTTCCCCTGGGTGTCTACTTTTCAAAAATGTATAGGTTTGCTAGGTTTCCCTAGGTGCCGGCAGAGCTAGGGTTCAAAAACAAAAGGTAGTCTCTTTGCCCAAAACGTGCACAATTTCACTGAAAAATTGAGTTGTGACCACGTTGCGTTTTGCACTGTTTCCTGTCGCAGCCACTATGCCTACCCAGGCAAATGAGGTACCATTTTTCTCGGGAGACCTGGGGGAACGCTGGGTGGGTGGAAATTTGTTGATCCACGCAGATTCCGGAACTTTCCACCACAGAAATGTGAGGAAAATGCGTTTTTTTCCAATTTCTTAGCTTTGCAAGGGATTCTGGGTAAGAGAACCTGGGGGTAGGCAGTCGTGTGACCCCATCCTGAATTCCCCTGGGTGTCTACTTTTCAAAAATGTATAGGTTTGCTAGGTTTCCCTAGGTGCCGGCAGAGCTAGGGTTCAAAAACAAAAGGTAGTCTCTTTGCCCAAAACGTGCACAATTTCACTGAAAAATTGAGTTGTGATCACGTTGCGTTTTGCACTGTTTCCTGTCGCAGCCACTATGCCTACCCAGGCAAGTGAGGTACCATTTTTCTCGAGAGACCTGGGGGAACGCTGGGTGGGTGGAAATTTGTTGATCCACGCAGATTCCGGAACTTTCCACCACAGAAATGTGAGGACAATGCGTTTATTTTTCCAATTTCTTAGATTTGCAAGGGATTCTGGGTAAGAGAACCTGGGGGTAGGCAGTCGAGTGACCCCATCCTGAATTCCCCTGGGTGTCTACTTTTCAAAAATGTATAGGTTTGCTAGGTTTCCCTAGGTGCCGGCAGAGCTAGGGTTCAAAAACAAAAGGTAGTCTCTTTGCCCAAAACGTGCACAATTTCACTGAAAAATTGAGTTGTGACCACGTTGCGTTTTGCACTGTTTCCTGTCGCAGCCACTATGCCTACCCAGGCAAGTGAGGTACCATTTTTCTCGGGAGACCTGGGGGAACGCTGGGTGGGTAGAAATTTGTTGATCCACGCAGATTCCGGAACTTTCCACCACAGAAATGTGAGGAAAATGCGTTTTTTTTTCCAATTTCTTAGATTTGCAAGGGATTCTGGGTAAGAGAACCTGGGGGTAGGCAGTCGTGTGACCCCATCCTGAATTCCCCTGGGTGTCTACTTCTCAAAAATGTATAGGTTTGCTAGGTTTCCCTAGGTGCCGGCAGAGCTAGGGTTCAAAAACAAAAGGTAGTCTCTTTGCCCAAAACGTGCACAATTTCACTAAAAAATTGAGTTGTGACCACGTTGCGTTTTGCACTGTTTCCTGTCGCAGCCACTATGCCTACCCACGCAAGTGAGGTACCATTTTTCTCGGGAGACCTGGGGGAACGCTGGGTGGGTGGAAATTTGTTGATTCACGCAGATTCCGGAACTTTCCACCACAGAAATGTGAGGAAAATGCGTTTTTTTCCCCAATCTTTTAGCTTTGCAAGGGATTCTGGGTAAGAGAACCTGGGGGTAGGCAGTCGAGTGACCCCATCCTGAGTTCCCCTGGGTGTCTACTTTTCAAAAATGTATAGGTTTGCTAGGTTTCCCTAGGTGCCGGCAGAGCTAGGGTTCAAAAACAAAAGGTAGTCTCTTTGCCCAAAACGTGCACAATTTCACTGAAAAATTGAGTTGTGACCACGTTGCGTTTTGCACTGTTTCCTGTCGCAGCCACTATGCCTACCCAGGCAAATGAGGTACCATTTTTCTCGGGAGACCTGGGGGAACGCTGGGTGGGTGGAAATTTGTTGATCCACGCAGATTCCGGAACTTTCCACCACAGAAATGTGAGGAAAATGCGTTTTTTTCCAATTTCTTAGCTTTGCAAGGGATTCTGGGTAAGAGAACCTGGGGGTAGGCAGTCGTGTGACCCCATCCTGAATTCCCCTGGGTGTCTACTTTTCAAAAATGTATAGGTTTGCTAGGTTTCCCTAGGTGCCGGCAGAGCTAGGGTTCAAAAACAAAAGGTAGTCTCTTTGCCCAAAACGTGCACAATTTCACTGAAAAATTGAGTTGTGATCACGTTGCGTTTTGCACTGTTTCCTGTCGCAGCCACTATGCCTACCCAGGCAAGTGAGGTACCATTTTTCTCGAGAGACCTGGGGGAACGCTGGGTGGGTGGAAATTTGTTGATCCACGCAGATTCCGGAACTTTCCACCACAGAAAGGTGAGGACAATGCGTTTTTTTTTCCAATTTCTTAGATTTGCAAGGGATTCTGGGTAAGAGAACCTGGGGGTAGGCAGTGGAGTGACCCCATCCTGAATTCCCCTGGGTGTCTACTTTTCAAAAATGTATAGGTTTGCTAGGTTTCCCTAGGTGCCGGCAGAGCTAGGGTTCAAAAACAAAAGGTAGTCTCTTTGCCCAAAACGTGCACAATTTCACTGAAAAATTGAGTTGTGACCACGTTGCGTTTTGCACTGTTTCCTGTCGCAGCCACTATGCCTACCCAGGCAAATGAGATACCATTTTTCTCGGGAGACCTGGGGGAACGCTGGGTGGGTGGAAATTTGTTGATCCACGCAGATTCCGGAACTTTCCACCACAGAAATGTGAGGAAAATGCGTTTTTTTTTTCCAATTTCTTAGCTTTGCAAGGGATTCTGGGTAAGAGAACCTGGGGGTAGGCAGTCGAGTGACCCCATCCTGAATTCCCCTGGGTGTCTACTTTTCAAAAATGTATAGGTTTGCTAGGTTTCCCTTGGTGCCGGCAGAGCTAGGGTTCAAAAACAAAAGGTAGTCTCTTTGCCCAAAACGTGCACAATTTCACTGAAAAATTGAGTTGTGACCACGTTGCGTTTTGCACTGTTTCCTGTCGCAGCCACTATGCCTACCCAGGCAAGTGAGGTACCATTTTTCTCGGGAGAGCTGGGGGAACACTGGGTGGGTGGAAATTTGTTGATCCACGCAGATTCCGGAACTTTCCACCACAGAAATGTGAGGAAAATGCGTTTTTTTTTCCAATGTCTTAGCTTTGCAAGGGATTCTGGGTAAGATAACCTGGGGGTAGGCAGTCGAGTGACACCATCCTGAATTTCCCTGGGTGTCTACTTTTCAAAAATGTATAGGTTTGCTAGGTTTCCCTAGGTGCCGGCAGAGCTAGGGTTCAAAAACAAAAAGTAGTCTCTTTGCCCAAAACGTGCACAATTTCACTGAAAAATTGAGTTGTGACCACGTTGCGTTTTGCACTGTTTCCTGTCGCAGCCACTATGCCTACCCAGGCAAGTGAGGTACCATTTTTCTCGGGAGACCTGGGGGAACGCTGGGTGGGTGGAAATTTGTTGATCCACGCAGATTCCGGAACTTTCCACCACAGAAATGTGAGGAAAATGCGTTTTTTTTCCCAATTTCTTAGATTTGCAAGGGATTCTGGGTAAGAGAACCTGGGGGTAGGCAGTCGAGTGACCCCATCCTGAATTCCCCTGGGTGTCTACTTTTCAAAAATGTATAGGTTTGCTAGGTTTCCCTAGGTGCCGGCAGAGCTAGGGTTCAAAAACAAAAGGTAGTCTCTTTGCCCAAAACGTGCACAATTTCACTGAAAAATTGAGTTGTGACCACGTTGCGTTTTGCACTGTTTCCTGTCGCAGCCACTATGCCTACCCAGGCAAGTGAGGTACCATTTTTCTCGGGAGACCTGGGGGAACGCTGGGTGGGTGGAAATTTGTTGATCCACGCAGATTCCAGAACTTTCCACCACAGAAATGTGAGGAAAATGTGTTTTTTTTCCAATTTCTTAGCTTTGCAAGGGATTCTGGGTAAGAGAACCTGGGGGTAGGCAGTCGAGTGACCCCATCCTGCATTCCCCTGGGTGTCTACTTTTCAAAAATGTATAGGTTTGCTAGGTTTCCCTAGGTGCCGGCAGAGCTAGGGTTCAAAAACAAAAGGTAGTCTCTTTGCCCAAAACGTGCACAATTTCACTGAAAAATTGAGTTGTGACCACGTTGTGTTTTGCACTGTTTCCTGTCGCAGCCACTATGCCTACCCAGGCAAGTGAGGTACCATTTTTCTCGGGAGACCTGGGGGAACGCTGGGTGGGTGGAAATTTGTTGATCCACGCAGATTCCGGAACTTTCCACCACAGAAATGTGAGGAAAATGCGGTTTTTTTTCCAATTTCTTAGCTTTGCAAGGGATTCTGGGTAAGAGAACCTGGGGGTAGGCAGTCGAGTGACCCCATCCTGAATTTCCCTGGGTGTCTACTTTTCAAAAATGTATAGGTTTGCTAGGTTTCCCTAGGTGCCGGCAGAGCTAGGGTTCAAAAACAAAAGGTAGTCTCTTTGCCCAAAACGTGCACAATTTCACTGAAAAATTGAGTTGTGACCACGTTGCGTTTTGCACTGTTTCCTGTCGCAGCCACTATGCCTACCCAGGCAAGTGAGGTACCATTTTTCTCGGGAGACCTGGGGGAACGCTGGGTGGGTAGAAATTTGTTGATCCACGCAGATTCCGGAACTTTCCACCACAGAAATGTGAGGAAAATGCGTTTTTTTTTCCAATTTCTTAGATTTGCAAGGGATTCTGGGTAAGAGAACCTGGGGGTAGGCAGTCGTGTGACCCCATCCTGAATTCCCCTGGGTGTCTACTTCTCAAAAATGTATAGGTTTGCTAGGTTTCCCTAGGTGCCGGCAGAGCTAGGGTTCAAAAACAAAAGGTAGTCTCTTTGCCCAAAACGTGCACAATTTCACTAAAAAATTGAGTTGTGACCACGTTGCGTTTTGCACTGTTTCCTGTCGCAGCCACTATGCCTACCGACGCAAGTGAGGTACCATTTTTCTCGGGAGACCTGAGGGAACGCTGGGTGGGTGGAAATTTGTTGATTCACGCAGATTCCGGAACTTTCCACCACAGAAATGTGAGGAAAATGCGTTTTTTTCCCCAATCTTTTAGCTTTGCAAGGGATTCTGGGTAAGAGAACCTGGGGGTAGGCAGTCGAGTGACCCCATCCTGAGTTCCCCTGGGTGTCTACTTTTCAAAAATGTATAGGTTTGCTAGGTTTCCCTAGGTGCCGGCAGAGCTAGGGTTCAAAAACAAAAGGTAGTCTCTTTGCCCAAAACGTGCACAATTTCACTGAAAAATTGAGTTGTGACCACGTTGCGTTTTGCACTGTTTCCTGTCGCAGCCACTATGCCTACCCAGGCAAATGAGGTACCATTTTTCTCGGGAGACCTGGGGGAACGCTGGGTGGGTGGAAATTTGTTGATCCACGCAGATTCCGGAACTTTCCACCACAGAAATGTGAGGAAAATGCGTTTTTTTCCAATTTCTTAGCTTTGCAAGGGATTCTGGGTAAGAGAACCTGGGGGTAGGCAGTCGTGTGACCCCATCCTGAATTCCCCTGGGTGTCTACTTTTCAAAAATGTATAGGTTTGCTAGGTTTCCCTAGGTGCCGGCAGAGCTAGGGTTCAAAAACAAAAGGTAGTCTCTTTGCCCAAAACGTGCACAATTTCACTGAAAAATTGAGTTGTGATCACGTTGCGTTTTGCACTGTTTCCTGTCGCAGCCACTATGCCTACCCAGGCAAGTGAGGTACCATTTTTCTCGAGAGACCTGGGGGAACGCTGGGTGGGTGGAAATTTGTTGATCCACGCAGATTCCGGAACTTTCCACCACAGAAATGTGAGGACAATGCGTTTTTTTTCCAATTTCTTAGATTTGCAAGGGATTCTGGGTAAGAGAACCTGGGGGTAGGCAGTCGAGTGACCCCATCCTGAATTCCCCTGGGTGTCTACTTTTCAAAAATGTATAGGTTTGCTAGGTTTCCCTAGGTGCCGGCAGAGCTAGGGTTCAAAAACAAAAGGTAGTCTCTTTGCCCAAAACGTGCACAATTTCACTGAAAAATTGAGTTGTGACCACGTTGCGTTTTGCACTGTTTCCTGTCGCAGCCACTATGCCTACCCAGGCAAATGAGATACCATTTTTCTCGGGAGACCTGGGGGAACGCTGGGTGGGTGGAAATGTGTTGATCCACCCAGATTCCGGAACTTTCCACCACAGAAATGTGAGGAAAATGCATTTTTTTTTCAAATTTCTTAGCTTTGCAAGGGATTCTGGGTAAGAGAACCTGGGGGTAGGTAGTCGACTGACCCCATCCTGAATTCCCCTGGGTGTCTACTTTTCAAAAATGTATAGGTTTGCTAGGTTTCCCTAAGTGCTGGCAGAGCTAGGGCTCAAAAACAAAAGGTAGTCTCTTTGTCCAAAGAGCGCAAGATTTCACTGGGAAATTGAGGTGCGACCACGTTGCGTTTTGCGCTGTTTCGTGTCGCAGCCACTATGCCTACCCACGCAAGTGAGGTACCATTGTTTTTGGGAGACCTGGGGGAACACTGGGTGGGTGGAAATTTGTTGATCCAAGCAGATTCCAGAACTTTCCTCCACAGAAATGTGAGGAAAATGTGTTTTTTTTGTCAAATTCGTAGGTTTGCAAGGGATTCTGGGTAACAAGACCTGGTGGTAGGCAGTCAAGTCACCCCATCCTTAATTCCCCTGGGTGTCTACTTTTCAAAAATGTATAGGTTTGCTAGGTTTCCCTAGGTGCCGGCAGAGCCAGGGTGCAAAAACTACAGGTAGGCACTTTGCTAAAAAAGGGTCAATTTGTAACTGCAAAATTTAGGTGTCACCACTTTGCATTTTGCGCCGTTTCCTGTCGCAGGCACAAGGGCGACCCACACAAGTGAGGTACCGTTTTTATCGGGAGACTTGTGGTAATTCAGATTTGTAAATCAACTGTTATTACCAATTGAGCTTTTGAGCATTTCTCCCTTTCAATGAAAGACATTGTGTAAAAAAAAAAAATATATGAAAAATGACCAATAATTCTCATGCTAGTATGAGTATTCCCAATTTTGAAAATTAGCAATAATATACTGTTTCTGAACTCTATATTTTGTACCCAATTCAGAAATACATAGGTGTCTTTCATACAGATTTTTCCATGTATACATTTTCCAAGACAAAGTGCTCTATACCCAGTAAATGAAAAAATACCATTGCAAGTTGCTGCTCAGTTTTTGGATCTGGGTTCGTCGGGTTCTTGGTGAAACTACAAGTCCTATATATCCCCACAACCAGGAAGGTCTAACGGATGTAACGGTATATTGCTTTCTAAGAGCTGTCAAAACTAGAAAAAGTTATAGGTGAAAACGTTGAGACAAAAGGCTGTTTTTTTCAACAAATTTTGAATTATTCCAATATTTAACTGTTAGTTTCTATAAAGAAACCTTCATGGATTTAGACAAATGACCCCTTTCTGAATTCAGAATTTTGTCTACTTTTTGAAAATGTACAGCTTTCTAGGATCCATTATTGCTTTCAAACTCATTTCTACCATTAACTGGAAGGAGGTGGAAAGCTCTAAAAATAGCAAAAATAGGCTATGTCCCAGAAAAATGCCAAAACTGTGTGAAAATGTCGGTTCTCTGACAAAAGACTGTCATTTCCTAAAAGCTGAGAAAATGGAGATTTCAGCCCCACAAACCCTTTTTTGATAACATTTTCAGGGAAAAACCCAGAGGCTTTCATTTGCAGGCCGTTTTTCCCATTTTTCTGAAAAAAACAAAAAAATCACTATATTTTGGTTAATTTCTGGGACCCCTCCAAGGTAATCCACAAACCCTGGGCACCTTTAGAATCCACATGATGTTGGAAGAAAAGGACGCAAATTTGGCGTGGATACCTTATGTGGTCAAAAAGTTACAAGGGCCTAAGCGCGCACTACCCCAAATCGCCAAAAAAGGGCTTAGCACAGGAGGGGAAAAGGCCTAGCAGCGAAGGGGTTAAAGCTACTAAGGGGTGCAACCTCTTTTTTTATTATGAATTGAATGCAAATATGTGGAATTTGTTGCCTAAAAATACAAACAAATGCCGTATTGAATGTTTAAAAAAATACACTGTGCACTGTATAAGTTTAGGCTTTATTCTTTGCAAATCTATTCTTTGTAAATTTCACAATAAGCCCATGGATCGCTTGCTGGAACACTGGTTTGCATCATTTCTCTCAGAATAATGTACATTTTAGAGTCTGAGGGGACCTTCAGGAAGTACAGTTTTAGAGACAGCATGAAAATGTCAGCAAGCTTTATGTGCCAAGTTTACAACTTATGAAACAAATACCTCAATTTGTAGTGCTCTGTGGAAAAACTATAGAACAACTTTGAGACTACTTTTTGTGCCTGGGTGTTTTTTTCTACAAAGGCTTGACAAGAACAGGGAATTCAAAAGTGGCAGTTGATCAGAACAAAATGAACGGACCTGCAGTCTGAATTGGATTTTCAGTACCTCTCTGGTGCACAATATTGCACGTTGCCCCCATATGAAGTGATGAGGGGCCCCGAAGTTATCGTTGCTACAAGTATCCAGCTGCCATCGTTTCGACAGCCTTGGAGAAGCATGCTGATTTCAAACCTCTTTAGTAGGCTTTGTGCAAGGTCCTTCTCCTGAGGAATATGTCAAAATATGAGATCAAACATTTCATTTTACAACATAATTTTCATAATGTATACTGCGTTCCACACCTGGTTTTTTATTAACCCCATAATGTAGTCTGGGAGTTTTTCGCCAGGTTTGCTTCAGTTTAGACACCTGAACCAGCGCACACGAAAAGAATGAAGCTTTTGGAATCATCGGGAAGTCTCAGAAATATTCCATGACTTGTGGATTCGACCGAGCACCCAAGAGCACTACTGATTCACAGCAGCGAATAATGCAGGAATCTACATAAAACGCGTGTGCAGTCAGGAAGATGAAGGGAGAGTTATTCATACATTAGCGGGATACTCCCGATTTTGTAAGCAAAAAAAGTGTTTCCTTTTGACTGTCTCACGCTAAGAGGATCCCTCAGTCTCTAAACATATTGGAGGAGGACTGAATGAGGACTGAATGTTGTATTGTAAGTGTTGTATTACATTGCGTTACACTAATTATATTGTGCTTCATACGCCTGTCGAGGCCATAAAGTCTTACCATCTCCGCACATTCAAAGGCGTGGGCCTTTTAGAGCTCCCCCCATCCCCCCCACCCCCTAAAGCTCGCCCGCACTGCAGAGTATCAAGACCCCTTAGTGTTTAGTATAGTTATTTCACTATAAATATGAGCAGTGCAATGTCGCTCCCATTGCTCAAATACACTCTGTTATTATTTTACGTTGGTGCGACAGATTGGTGTGAGTTACCACACTTTAATACAGAAACCAAGCGCCTATCAGCATTTATTCAGACAAATCGGAAAGAAAGGAAACATCGAGTGAGTTGTGTGGCCGCTGAAATACTAAAACAACCGTGACATCCAAGTTTTAAATGGGCTTGTTTCGAGAGATAAAGCCACCTTCTGTTGCCCTCTTAATTCCCGTTTGTATTTTGCATTTTAGTACCTTCATTAAGACCAGCTATATGCTGACCCAGCGTCCCTTTTTAGGAGCTCTGAATTGCTTTTCAATACGGGACTATGGGCACAAACACCCCCGAACAGGCCGGGAACACAAAAGTGACAAAATGCTTCCCGATTCAGTGGAAGCTGTCCGGATGGGAGGCTTTGTGAGATCTTCATCCGAGGCCAGATGTTTTCACAGGGTCGCGCCATTGTGAAGCCGGGCGGCTTTGAGGGGCCCACAACACATCCCTGGAGAGTTCGCAGACTACATTAAACGGCTTGCATTAGCATGTTAAAAGGGCTCGATTGGTTCTCGCGGCAGCCATTTTTGGCAGCCGGGCCCGCGTGTGGGCGGTTTCCACTACAAATGGTGATGATGCAGGGAATGTCTCCTCTGTTGATTGCCTCTCAGCGCAACGCCCCTGGTGTTTTAGGTGTCACTTGGTAAATGGAACAGAAAAATATCAAATATTTGTAAATTGACTGGGTGCATCCAGATGCCGGCCCTGCCTTTTGGAAAAAAACTGGATTTTCACTGTGGTCTTTTTTTTCTGTGTTGAGTTGCAAGATCACTCTATGGGGTTTGAAAATCAGCTCTTGTTCTGCGATGGGATTTTACTGCATCTGTAAACGACAGCCCCTCTTGATGTCTGAAGCGCCAAGGCAACCAGGCGCCTGCTTCGTAAAACACCTTAACAGCATGAAGTCTTCATGAAGTCTTTTGTGCCCATTGCGCAGCATGGGTTCAATTGACTCTAAAGCAAGCAGTGGAAACGAGCCCCCGTTCCCTGGTTTAGTAACACAACAGCTATAATCGGGATGAAGCGGACCCGCACACATCTGGGCCCCTGGGCCCAATGACTTCTTAAGGATTTGTGGGACCCAGTGTGAGATACAACCCCCGCCCCTCATGCTATTCCGGACAGCTTTAAAAGTATTAATATTTTTGGGCTCATTCAAGCCTGTTTGATGCAAAATTATTGAACTATATATTGAACTTTGCAAAAATAGCCAAAAGCTCAAGCTGTCTGGTGTACGCCAAACAAACAGCAGCAAAAGAAACATTGAGCACGCATTCATAGAGCCATTTCTTTAGAGCCTGGATCACGATTTTTGTATTTACTTACAATAGCAATATTCTATGTGGAATTCAGTGTCTATCAAGCTTGTTATTCCCACCGTAGGAAAAAAAACAGGCTACAGATGACGTGGTTGATATTTAGTGGACTAGTTCATAAAATTAAAGTAATACATAGGCATATAGCACTTTAGTTGTCAGATATGTGTAACCACAAATATACCCACCTCGACCCCTGGCATTCCTGCTGCAACAATGAAAACCAAAGCGCTGTTCTGAGGAGTTTCACCAATCCATTCGTAAAAATCTGATAATTTTCTCCTAATTTCTACATTGAATCTCTTCTGCACTTTAAGTGCCTTTCTCGGGGCAGGCAGATACCTGTGACCCAAATGAGTAAAAGAAACGGAAGTGGCAGGGTATATGCAATGGACAGAGACATAAGGAGAACAGTATAGAAAGGGATCTTAAGTAAAGGGGGATTGGGTAGAGATAGAGGTGATGTAGAAAGATATATGAAGTAGAGAGAGAAGTAAGGTAAATACAGAAAGGCGAAAGGAAAGATAAAGAGAGGTCAAATGATGTAAGTAGAGAAAGAGAGGTAAACAAATAGACAAGTCTTAAAGTGAGTTCGAGAGAGATAGATATAGGGAGAAGGAAATGTCGAGGAGTACAGAGAGAAAGAAAGGTCATTTAGAAAAGGAGGTGATTAGAGAGTGGTAAAGGTAGCAAGACGTAGTGGTAGGCAGACTTGAGGAAACTCACAGAGATGAAAGGTAGACAGAGAGCAAAAAGAGATATGGAAAAAATGCCCAAGCAATTGTCAGATAAAGACAGTAGTGGGAAAGAGAGAAAGGTAGAGAGAGGGATGAAGAGTAGAAAAAAAAATATGGTTTCGAGGAAGTTGAGAGACATATATGAAATAGAGAAAGAGAGCTTAGGTTGATACACAGGTAGAGAGAGTTGTGCTATAGAAAGGAGGAAGAAACAGTTAGGTAGAAAGTTGTATAAGAAAGACATAGAGAGAGATAGATGAGGTGATAGCAGGGCAGAAGTCCTAAAAAAAGAAGTCGGGGGACTAACCTTGTTAGGCCGTATGCAGGGGACATCAAGGTATGCGAAATCCTGGCGCGCGACATCAGGGTGTGCAATGTCACAGCGCAAGACATCACGGTGCACAACAGTACGGCGCATGACATCACACATAGCATCACAGGAATTGACATCATAGAAAGTAGCATCACAAGCCACGACTTTACAGGAAGTGGCATCACAACAAGTGACATCAGATCTAAAGCCCTCACATGTATGTTCAGCAGGTCTATGATGTGTACGTTTGAGCACATTGCGAGTATAATAGCACAGTGAGCTTTGGAAGATGCTATGTGACTTCTACACTTTGCAATCCCCCAGTTTTATGTAACACATCCTGCACATTCATTTACAAACTTATGTAATTTATTGTACATGTAATAAGCACATGTTGATGTAAAGCGTTCTGACACCCTACAGCCACTGTGATTTTGAGACCTGGTTGTGGTGGTGCGAGGCTGGGAAGGTGCCTGGGTTGGGACGTGCAGATTGCTGAGTCTGCGTGCAGGCTGTCCGGCTGTCCAACAGTGGAGGTCACGACGGAGCTGTGCACACCAGCGAGCAGAGGGCCCCGGGGCCTGAACCAGCTCTGAAAAACACGATCGCCACAACGTGGCTTGAGAGACGGAGCTGCGGATGCAGATGGGCCACAACACAGGAGCCGCACTGAGAGCCGGCGAAGGCTCGTGGCGGAGGCAGATGGCATCCGCTGACAAGTGGACCTTGGGGGTGTCCCCCCCCCCTGCTGGAGACAATAGAATGAGCCGCTTCCCAGTGCTGGAGCGGGGGAATGCGGACGCAGTTCCCTGCAGGTAGTGACAGACCGGCGAGACTGCCAAAATGTCAATGGGGCTGCGCGAAGGCCTGGGAGTACAACAACACAAATCACACAGACCTATTCCCATGGCGGTAAGGTATGAGGCTGTATCCCACAATGGGAGCTTTTGCGGGGCCCTGCATAGGGCCTTCTATAACTGTTGCTGCTGGCTGCTATTGAACTGTGCCTGGGCCCAGTAAATGAGACCAAATTAGGCGCAAAGATCTTTGCGCTCCACTTAGTTCAGTTGCTGACACACCGAGTGGGTGGTGAGGGAGACCTTGCGCACTGCGTACAGATAAATGAGGGACTGGCGCTTCACTAACTTGAGACATTGGGACGTGGGGCAGTTCCGGCCTGTGCGGCAAGACGCGCCCCGATGAAGGTCCTGTTCTCGACTCGACATCCCTATCAGCCACACCATACACTGTATACCTTGAGCGTAGGCCTTTTTCTCCCCCCTGTGCAAGAACCCGAGGAACCCAGAGCCAGTAACTGAGCTAGGTCTTGCAATGGGTTTTCATGGCGTACCAGTTATATAGCAATTCATTTGGTAAAATATAAAAAGGGAAATATAGGTACCAAGGAAATCTATATCTTTCCAAAATGGGAACAGAATATAGAGTTTATAACCAGTTGTTATTTGCACATCTCCAAATTTGTCAGTATCCATACAAGCATTTGAATCAGAGGTCATTTTTCAAAATGACTTGTTATTTTTTTACAAGTTGTCTTACATTTGGAAGGGAGAAATGCAAAGAAAGTCAATTGGTATAACTTGCCCTACTATTCTGTATTTCCCTAAGTCTCCCGATAAAAATGCTACCTCACTTTTGTGGGTAGGCCTAGTGCCTGCGACAGGAAACGTTCCAACACACAACATAGACACATCACATTTTTCCAGTGAAAATTGACCCATTTATTGCAATGTGCCTAGCTGTGGATTTTGGACCCTAGCTCAGCTGGCACTTAGGGAAACCTAGCAAACCTATACATTTTTTAAAACTAGACATCCAAGGAAATCCAGTATGGGGTGACTTGGTTGGCTCTCTCTAAACTCTGTTAACCAGAGTCTTGTGCAAACCTCAAACTTTGTCAAAAAAACTCAATTATCCTCACATTGCTGTGATTGAATGTTCTGTAATCTGTGTGGAGGCACAAAGTTCCACTCACCCTGCATTCACCTAACTCTCTTGATAAAAATGGTGCCACATTTGTGTGAGTAGTCCTAGTACCCGCAACAGGAAACGGCCCAAAATGCAACATGGGCATATCACACTTTTCCAGTGAAAATTGACCCTTTTTTCACAATGTGCCTAGCTGTGGATTTTTTACCCTAGCTCTGCCATCACCTACAGAAAACTAGCAAACCTATACATTTATGAAAACTATACACCCAGGGAAATTCAGGATGGGGTGACTTGTGTGGCTCTCATCAGGTTCTGTTACCCAGAATCACTTGCAAAATTTAAACTTTGTCCAAAAAGAGATTTCATCACATTTTTGTGATGTGTCTAGCTCAGCGGCCATCTTTGTAAAACCACCAAACCCACCCATTTCTGAAAACGAGATAACCTGCAGAGTCTAGGGAGGTGTGACAAGCATGGTTCGTCCACTGATTTCCTACCCAGAATACCCTGCAAACCTCACATTTAGATGAAAATAATCACATTTTCCTCACATTTGTGTGGGAAAGCTGTGGGATCACCGGCTGACACAAATTTCCTACCACACAGTATTTGCCAAGGCCTCCCAACAAAAATGGTACCTTGGGTGGTTGGCCAAGTACCCGTGGCAAGTAGGGGCCCAAAACATATGATGGAGACATCAAAATTATCTATCATAAAACTAACTGGTTTTACATTTTTGGTCCTGGACTCGATGGCCATCTAGAAAAACCTACCAAACACAGATGTTTCTGCAAACTAGACACCTGGGGGAGTTCAGTGAGATATGGCTTGTGTGATCCCCCAATATTTTCCTACTCAGAATCCCCTGCAAACCTCTAAATTATCCAAAGAAAATAACATTTTCCTTACATTTCTGTCTGGAATCACTGCACATGTTAATGTTAATGTTATGGGTGTCTTATATAGCGCTCGGCTACTCCGAGGAGTGTCCCGGCGCTTTCAAACCCACAACAGACTACAAAAGGCAGGCAATAAGGGGAGAGAGATCAAGCAAATTACTGTGCATAAAGCCATGCACAAATGTCCTACCAATCAGTGTTCCCACTTGGTCTCCTGATTAAAATGATACCTCACTAAAGGAAATGTGTGTTAGCCCGTTGACCCCAAAACTTTCCCGTGCAAAAATGTAAGGACAATTTGATTTTTATTCCTATATTTGAGGTTTGACTCCCTCGCAAAACAAGGTCTTTTTGTAATCGGTAATTTTGAAGTCTCCACAGTACATTTTAGGCAATTTCCAGGAATGGGCACAAGGCCTACTCACACAAGTGAGGTACCATTTTTATCGGGAGACTTGGGGGAATGCTGGGTTGGAGGAAGTTTGTTGCTACCCTTAGATCCCATACTTTCAATCACAGAAATGTGAGGAAAATATGTTTTTTACCCAAACTCTGGGTAACAGAACCTGGTGAGGGCCACACAAGTCACCCCATTCTGGATTCCCCTGGGTGTCCAGTTAAAAAAATGTATAGGTTGTATAGGTTTCCTAAGGTGCTGGCTGAGCCAGGGTCCAAAATCCACAGTTAGGCACATTGTAAAACTACAAAACCTACGCATTTCTGAAAACTAGATATCGGGTACAGTCCAGGGAGATGTGACTTGCATGGATACCCCAACTTTTGGAGGATATTGCCCTCATCTGCCTCCCATGGGGGGGAAGAAAGGCTGTGCCAATTATGTTTGGGGTCGGGGCATTGGCATGCCCATTCTGGGTAGCCCCCAACTCTACATATTAAAAAAAAAATACCTGGTGCCAACTGCCCCCATCTTCCTCCAGTGGGGGTGGGGGGCAGAAAGTCGGTGGCCTTTTTGGGGGAGTGTGGGGGCATTGGCATGCCCATTTGGGCCAGCTTTCAACCCTGACCTCTGATAAAAAATAATCCCAGGCACCTAGTGGGTTTTCTGGCCCCCTTGGGGGGGCAATTAGGGGCTATATCCCCCATCTGCCTCCTGGGGGGGCAGGAAGACTGTGGCAATTTTATTTCGGGGTGGCGGCATTGGTATGCGTATTCCGAGCCGCCCCCACCTATGTATAAACATAATCATAATCCCTGGTGCCAAGTGTGATTTTTGCCCCACCGTATGCAGATTAGGGACTATTGCCCCATCTGCATCCGGGGGGTGGGGGGTGGGAGGGGAAAGACTTTTGCCTTTTGGGGGGGAAGGGTGAGGGCCAACCCCTGCCCTAAAAAAATATCCCTAGAGGTTAGGGTGCTTTCTGGCAGAAAGACAGAATTTGCACCTTTTTATGGGGGCCCACAGGCCCTTGCCATGGAGCCTTCCTCCCTAGTGCCTAGTGGGTGGATCCCTGCTTGGGAATAACCCTCCTAGGGCAATCCCCGAGCAGAGATCAACTAGGAAAGGGTACCATTGGAAAGAAGAGATTCTCCCCTTTGCAAAAACACCTCACCCATGTAATTTGGTGCTCGGGAGTGAGATAGCCCCACAAGCACAAACAATGAAACTAAAACTACATTTCAGTTTAATTTTCAATGTAATGACGTCAGCTCACTGTGCTCGCGATCGTCATTGCACTGAAGAAAAAAAGCCTTGTGAAGTTGGTGGCGCCTGTGCACATGACTGAATGGTTCCGTCAGGAGCACAGGAGCACTGGTGCTCATGATGGAACCATTCCGTCATGATCACCAAAGGGGTTAAATGCTACTAGTTGACCTGCAGCACTGATTGTGCCACACACACATGTATCCTTTGAAACCTGTTTTAGGCCTGCCATTGCAGGGGCTGTGTGTGGAGTTTACTGCCACTTTGACTTGCATTTAAAACTACTTGCCAAGCCTAAATTCCACTTTTATTACATATGAGTGACCCTAAGTAAGTCCCTCGGTAATCCAAAGGGGAGGGTGCTATGTAAGTAAAAGATGGGACATGTACTTTTATGTTTTATATGTACTGGTAGTGACAAACAGCTAATTTAAATGTTCACTACTGTGAGGCCTACTTCTCTCAGAAGCTAGCATTGGGAATTCCTTAATACACTTTTATGGTATAATTCCTGAACAGAGAGGAGTAGATTTTTCATGTTTCAAATGTTTGGAATGGTCGTGATAAATCCTCTTTACTGGTGAAGCTGGATTTAACATTACTGTTTGAGAAATGCCACTGTTAGAAAGTGACAATTTCTCTGCTCTTAGCTCTTTTGTACCTTACATCCCGTCTCCCATATACGTCTAGTTTAGGTGGCATCTATACTTTGTGCGTTCCCTCTAGACAGCCACAAACACAGGAAGGTGAGGTACATCTGTATTTTGAGCACTATTCTGCATTCATCTGCATTCCGATGGGTCTTCCTGTGGAGGGAGGAATGGGAGGGACTGACACAATTCAATAATTAGTGTCCTGTCCATACACAATGCACTGATTTGCAACACCAGTGTTAGCCTGGCAGACAAGACTGGGCTGAACGGATTTGTGTGCACCTCAGAGGCCAGCAATTGATGTCACCTTCACTTCCAAGGCATTTTCTGGTATAAGTACTGGGTCCCTGACTCACGCAAATCAGACACCACTGGACCTACAACTGAACACTGTCAGTAGAACTGTTGTGCTACTCAAAGGACTCAACTGGCCTGCTGATGTTGAAGGTCAACTTTTTTGCTTGTTTCTCTGATGCTCTCTGACTCTGCTGAAGGAGAGCTGGACTCTGCATTCTTCCATGTGATATCCAAGGGCTTGTTGGCTTGCCTCCTGTTACTTGAGACTCAGGGAAATCAAAGACTCGACCCGTGATCCTGTGCCTGACTTACTGGAAGTGGCCCAGGGGCTGGCAACATGGATTTTGATGCATCTCCTGTCTGCGTATAGCAGAACCAGCGCATCGACCTAGTCGTGGAAGTTAATTGCTACATCACTTCAGAACCAGCACTTTGCCTCCAGAGATTGACACATTGGACAAAGTTTCATTGTCTCTGCAGCTTGGTGAGATCAGTGCAAGCCCTCGACTGTATGGCAGAGACCACCGCATTGCTCGATGCCTCTTGACTCCTGCAACCATCTTCGGAACTGATGCATCGCCTTCACAGTGTGGAACGATCTACATATCTTGCTGCATGCGACCAGGTAAGGTACTTTGTTCACCGGGCCTGCGTTGGTCCGGGAGCTGGTCAGCACTCCATTGCGGTTGGGTTCGATATTTGAATTTGCCCCAGTCCAGCACGACCTAATGTAGCCTTCTAGAGCTACTTGCTTCTAAGTGCTTTTCTTCATTTATTTCTTTGAAATTCAGTATTTCAATTCCACACTTTGGATATTTGTCATTTTAATCTTACGTTGCTCAGGTAAATATGCTGTATGTTTCTAAACTATTGTGGAGTATTTTTGTGGTGCTTTAACTGTGTTACTGTATGAGTTATTCCACAAATACTTTACACATTGCCTTCTAAGTTAAACTTCACAGCTCTGTGTAAGGCTACCAGAGAGTGAGCCCCAAATAACTTAGGATAGTGTTGTGACTTACCTTGACTAGGATTGTGGTCCCTACTTGGTTAGGGTGCATATCTTTGCCAGCTAGAGACCGATTTTCTAACACTCATGCCTTAAAGCGTCTCTTCCTGTGCTACTTAACCTGCTTCACTATGATATCTACACCCCTGCTGGGCCCTGGAGATCACACAATGTCATCCCTTCTCTCTCGTCCCATCATCTTTCAGCATCTTATCATCTTTTCACAAAATGTACCTAGATTTCTTGCTTGTGGTGCCTCAATTTCTGCTGCCACTCATAACACCCTCCCTTTCCCCCTCTTTCTGGGTACCCTGCCTTGCCCCAACCTGCATATTATCTAGTACCTTATACAGCATTTTAAACCCTGCATTGTAATTAAACCTTCTGTCAGAATAATGAAAAGGCTCCTCTCTTATGTAGGCAGCTGTGAGTATATCTGGTACATACGTATGATTTTTAAGATGTCTGCATATCTATGTTATGCTTTTGTTAGCTCCATGACAACTGTTTACACATATTTTCTTCTACCACAAACTTCTAAAGCACTCTGGAACCCCACAGAACTTCTTTGCACTACATAGAAACTCGATAAATTAATACACGAAAAACATGTTGCAGTGTGGGTGTTGGCCACAGGGTTCGAAGTCACCCAAGGCTAATGGCAGCTCTGATATTAGTCTATGGTTTGCAACACTCTAACTTTTGGTCAGTGTTGAACCCTCCCCCCTATACCCCTACACCAGCACCTTGAGACCCTCACGGGTGAGTAGCGCGCTTACAATTCCCTGATTGATTGATGAAAATGTGTTATGTTATGCTATCACTCAACACGTGGTATTATCACAACTTTCCTCTATAAAGTGATTTGAAACCTGGACGGAGTTTGTGCTTTATAAAACAATAAACAAATTAAAAAAGATCTACCTACGAAACAAGGCAGGACAATTAAAACCACTAACAGCAATGCACAAGATTTGTCTATAATACTGGCTTCTGCAGTCTAGGAAGCCTTGTGCACAAAGATTGATGGATTTTTCAAAGCAGTAATATAAACCAGATCTCATGGCAGTCATCAACTACAGTCTGAGCAGCAGCACTGCCAGCAAATCTTCTCCCATCTGCTGAAGGAACATTTGTGTTTAAGGAAGGATACAACATTTGGAGGCATTTGGCAATAAAAGCTAATAAGAAAGACCTCAGGTCTTCACATAAGATGCCAACTGGAATTAAAAACTAATGAAAGCAGGATGTATTTAAAGAGTTTATTCTAAGTGAAGCCAATGATGACACATCAAAAATAGTAAACCCAAAATCAGTCTTTAATAACGGGATAACAGATGTTGGCATTTGTAGCATTAATTATATGTTTCATTTGCATATGACTATTAGCAAATCGCATCTGAATGTAAAAATAATAATTTTCTCTGATATGCATAATGTGATAAAACATGATACTACCGGGTGCTTTCAGATGTGTTGACGGTAATATGCTAATATGAGATAATTATTTTAAAATTACATAGTATAAATTAAGAAAAGATGTATATATGTTGAGAAAATGCATTTAAAGGCTAAACACCTTGAGGCATGACTTCCTTTCCATGAACCGGAATCTATTTTTGAAAGGAAATGTTTATTAACATGCTCCATCACTGCGATAATTTAATTGCATTTATAGTTGGATGTAAGTTCAAATAACCAGTGAAGTACAATTCGCGCTCATATCGTCCTTTCTCTTAATCGTCTTCTGGTCAATAAACCATGTTCCCCACCTGAATATTGTCATACCTTAAACAACATTTCAACCTTAATATAAATTCTTCTCTGAGCACGAGGAACACTCTCCCTAGTGCTAGCTTTGAATTTCTCCCTCTCATGTAGACGATACCGGGTATGACTGTAGGTCGTTTATATGGCTTTTATTTCTAATGAAGTGTTCCTCTTCTACTAAGTTCTCTGATGCCCTTCTAGGCTACATTTGAACTAAACAAAAAAATAAAATACCTATGAAGGCCAGCACAACCTGGCAACGAGTTAAAAGTCATCAGAGACAAACGCCAAGTGTAATATCGTTAATATCGTGTAATATCGTTCAACATATTGTGACCCTTTATAAGACAAATAATAGTTTAAGTAAACAAATATTTTACTTTTTGATTTCTACTATTATATTTTATTCTCGTGCTGGGGTATGATCTAAACCTGACTTTGGAGGACATGGTCTGTTTGATGGACTCTTCACACCAGTCCAAGGTTTTATGTCCTTATATGGTAGGCCAAACCTCTCAAATTGGCAATTTCAACGTTCTCACTTCACCGTGGATGCAATCAGGGCTTCAAGTGTGCTGTGACCATCCAGGTCTCAGACCCGGTAGTAAATACGAAAGGAGTTTGAGACAGGTCCCTATCGGGCCCTATATGCATGTCCTTAACTTTAATGGTATACATTAAACATTGATCAATTTCTGAACAATGAACATAGAAAACGTTAAGGTAATCCATGTCAGCAATTTAGTTCATCTTTACATTTCTCAAGTTATGCCTACTCTTGCATTACTTAGGAGTGCTAGCTATTTCCAGGACGTTGTGTTTCTGTATTTTGTTCCTATATCAATTTACTCTCGTATACTGCAAACTTTGAACAGAGTCACTTTAAGGTGTTTATAATGGCCCATGATTGACAGTTCTGGAGTTGAGGCTCAAGAGGTGAAGTTTATTATAGTGCCTGTCAGGGGGTCATAAATAAATACAAGGTCATCCACTCCTTTGCATCTCCCCAGAGCTCAGTGGCAATGGTCATGCATTCCAGTTGCAGTTGTGATTCTGTGCCAATGTAAAGGAGGTGCACAGTTGTGAAAATATTGGCAAGGCAAAAGTTAAAGAAAATGCAGGGCTTACAGGTGAGTGGGTGTGATGTGTGTTTGGTGGGCGATGAAGGGAAAGAGATGTGAAGATGTGTATTCAGGAGAGGAAAGAGCGTGCTGAAGAGTTAAGCGATGAAGTACAAGATATGCAGGTGGATCAGATGTGACAGGAGGCAGTGAAATAAAATATTTGCCTAGGATCACACAGTTTGATCAAACAGGGAAACGGATTCATCCCAGGTTTTCTAGTTTCACATTGTTCAATTTAGCCACAAAATGGATATCTAGTTCTCCTGTGTTACATCAAAGAATAACGCTATGTCTTTCATTCTTGGAGCAAGACTTGGTGGATGGCAGGCAGAAACCACATGATGGCTCAGCTCTTTTTGGGCTTAAGGGTCCAAGAAGAACTCACACTGAGTCAGAACCAGATTTATGGCTCGAGCTTTGAGTGGTTTGAGGATGGAGGCAACCTAGGCAGTCGGCCCAGAAGGGTAGCAGAGGCGGAGGCTCGGGTTTCTACCTTGGAAGACACCATCATCTCAATGCAAAAGGATCTCCGGGTGCTGAATAAAAATAAGTCCCAGATGTAGTCCAAACTACAAGACCTAGAAAATTATAATAGGAGATCCAACCTACGCCTCGTGGGAGTACCAGAGGGGTTGGAGGGTGCCCAAAATGGTGAAATGGACTGAGTCATTGTTAAAAAAAGCGATACCTGAGTTACAAGGTGATCTAACAATTACGGGAGCCCATAGGGTACCTGCACATAAACCTGCACATTTGAAAAATCCACGAACCATCTTAATGAACTTTTTGGACTGCAGAATTAAAGAGCAAATCTTAATTGTGGCAAATTCTAGGAGAACATTCAATACCAATGAAGTCAAATAATTTAGAATTTTCTCAGATATGTCAGCAGCCTCTGCTCACAGACGTAAGGACTTTATCAAAATGATTGACTCTTTCAAGGCCAAAGGTGCGCAGGCAATGATTCTGCAGCAGTCCAAGCTAAAAGTGATAGCCAAAGGGATATTTTTTATCTTTACGCACACACAAGAATCCCAAACCCTTTTGGAAGGTCTTAATACAACTTAAGGAAATTAGAATCTTTTTTAAAAGTCAGGAAACTTAAAAAGCTTCACTGAGAGACGGACGCAAGGTGAGTCAGGAAACGTGATAGGATGCACAAGATGGCATCCAACAAGAAGAAGGAGAAGGAGGGATCGACATTGGGACATTCGGGGTTTTCGTTCCTTCCAGAGAGGGTGGGATGGAGGGGAGGTGGAGGGGGTGATGCAGTGAAAAAAAGAGAGTTCATAGATGATTGTTTTATAGGAATCTCTATATCTCCAGTAGGGTGAATAAAGCTGCTAAGGAAAGTTGCTTCTTTCATGCAGTGTATTTCTTTGAATTTTGCATGGTATGTTGCACATTGAACATTGCATTCTAATGCACTTTAACGCATGTTCTTTTTTTGAATGCTGCTATAATATTGGCCCGATTTGCACTTTAAATATTCCTCCCACATCTGACATGACAAGCTGCGCGATTTTGCACACAAATGCACATTAATGCTATTTTTGCACAACTGTTATAAGATCCAGGGCGGCTGTGTTGGTTTAATATATGCATGATCTGCATTATTTGTATCTTAAATATTTTATGCACAGCTGATCTGACAACAGCATAATTTGCACATTAATGTTATTTTGCACAATTGCTATAATGTTTCAATCAGATGTGTTGGCCCAATATCCACGCAATTTGTACATTGAAAATGATTTGTCTTTGAGGGCATACAGCAGTTATTTATTGTGGTTTTAGTGTTGCTGGTAGGAAAAATCCCTTGCATATTTTTGCACTTTAGAAGCATCTCTTTTGCACACAGAGCACAAAACTGCACTTTATCGGATATTAGCTATAACCTGTGGATAAAAAATTAAGCAATGACTCCCCTTTCTTTAGTACACTATGAATAGGAATAAGGTGACATTCTTATCTTTGAATCCAAATGGGTTAAACAACAGTCATAAAAGGCACACTATAGAGAGCTGGCTAAAAGGTCACCACCATGATGTGATTTTCATACAAGAGACACATCACAGGGCCCTATCAGATTCAAGCAGAATGTTTAGAAATTGGGTGGGCTATCATTTTTTCATCTGTATCAGGGACGGCACAGAGGGGTGTGAGTATCTTCATAGGCAAGCATGTTCAGTTCCACATTGAAGGCTCGCATTCAGATATGAGTGGTAGATGGGCATTCCTACATGGGAAAATAAATCAGATAAATGTAATACTTGCCACAATCTACGCACCAGTTATAGAGGACCTGCTCCCTATTTTACAATTAAAACAAGAGTTGACAGGTATACCTGGTCAAATAATATGGGGAGGTGATTTAATTTTTTTACAAAATCCTCTGTTTGAGTCTACTAAAAAAGATCGGCGACAAAATAAACCACAAGTTGCCATAGCCTTGCAGGGATGTTAGACAGATTTAGATATATTGGATAATTGGCGTTTTAAAAACCTGCTTAAACGTGAATATTCTTGTCACTCTGCAAAATATGACTCATCATCCAGGTTGGATTTTTTTTTTTACTTCACATAGCCTCGAAATAAGTAAGTAGGAGCACTTAGCAAATGCATTCTCAGATCATGCACTAATTAAGATGGAAATAATGATAGGCAAAATAGACAAAGAAGTATCAAGAAGATGGTACTTCAATAAACTAAATCTAGTGTAGCATCAATGGTGTGCAGAAATTGAGAATGAGATAAGGGTATTTTTTAACATAAAGAAAGGCTCGGCCCCAATTAATATAGTATGGGAAGCTTTTAAGGCCACATTGAAGGTCTTAATCACCTCCAAAGAAATACCAAAACAGAAGGCTAAAAGGGAGGAGAGAATAGCGTTACAAACTAGATTGACCCACGCAAAATCTAGAGTATTACAGAAATAGGACCCCGCTACCAGGCGAGAGGTATTTAACACCAAAACAAAAATGAGGGAATTCTATTATGATTTAGGGGAGATGGCTAGTAGGCTATACCAGTATAAAAGAAAGAGAGGGGCTCTTGATAACCCAACGGGAAATAGAGCGCCAATATACTGAAAGGTAAAACAAAAGAGTTTTCCCAATGGGGTGTATTGTTTCCTGCTCCTAAATCAGGACTCAAACTTGCCAAACATCAATCACACCATTCATTATGTGGAACTGGAGAACACTTACCAAGAAGGAACATACCCAAACAAATTTAAAAAAGTATACAATTTATTAAAAACTTTTGTTACAAAAGATGACTATGAAAATCAGTTAAAAACATGTATAGCACAGAAATACACAAATAAGAACACAAATTGAAACACAAATTAAAACCACCTAATGTGGACGTGGAGAAAATTAATCTAAAGAGACACTAATATCTGTCTTTGTCATTTCATTTCGGAACACCGTTTGTCAACAAAAAGAGGAATATTATTCCTTTAGACCGGATTCATTGTTGGCAACGCCGAATATGACTTATGGGTTTGCGTCGACGCGTTTCGGAAGCAACAACTGATAAAGGCTTCCTTCCTCAGGACAATTTCTATTTTTATTCTCCACACATGAAGGTGTCAGACCTAATGCATAAAAATACAATGCAATGCAACTGTTATAACGACATGTAAGTTTATGTGAAAAACCACCTTTGTCGCATTTCTTTATCTACTGTTTGTTCCCACTCGGAGTTGGTTGGCTATCCTTTCCAAAGTTTGTTCTCAATTCATCCCATATAGATGCGGACAATACAGTCAACTTTATATGCCCAAAAACCATCAGTTGATTTACCTTACTTGTATACATTTATTAAAACACCACCCACTGTCTGTTTCTATTCCTAAGAGGTCAACCTTTGTTCTGAGCGTCATTTAATGTGTCCACATTTTTTTGGAAATTTTTTTTTGGGGGGAAACAATTTTTTTGTTACATTACAATATATTCTCAAACATCAATGTCTAGCCTTCAAGATCCTCAAAACCGCCTCTCCCCCACTGCTGAGTCCCCTCCTGTCTGAGTATACACCCAGCAGATCCCTCCGCTCAGAGGGACAACATCTAGTGACCATCCCCCGCACTAGACTTGCTAGAGTTGGGGGACGCTCTTTCAGCCTCCTTGCTGCCAAGCTATGGAACAGCTTGCCTGTAACCATACGGGGGATGCATGATCTTTTAGCCTTTAGAAAAGCCATCAAAACCCATCTTTTCCAATAATCCGTTTTCTTTGTGCACCTTCATTCTGCACTCTGGTCAGCTCGCAGCGCCGGGACGCCCCTTGGCTGGGGCAGCCGCGCGCTATACAAATTCTTATAATAAAAAATAATAATAAAATAATAATCATTCAACTATAAAAGGGGGAAACCTATATATAGCAAGGTATTCTATAAACATCATTCCAGTTATTCAAAGCATTATAATAAACTGTAACCTTCTGGTTAGTGTTGTCCACATTCTCTTATCATATATACACACAGCACAACACTGATGTCATTCATACGGAATAATATATGTACACTGACCAAGAAGGTTCTGTTGCTCGTGGAGGTCTACAAAATGTGTAGTGATCCACTGTTTTATGCCTGTGTAGTCATCAAGCTTGCTTCCTCCTTTCTGTAATCGGGAGGAATATAATTTTAATGTAGGGGTATGATATGCCCAAATTTTGATTATATTATTAGGATAGTTGCGCGCTGTATTTATTTACCTCAATGTATGGTCAAGCGCTTTTATTTCACAATTTGTCTGTTTGACGATTAATCCAATGCGGGTCTGGCACAGTCCTGCATGAGTTACAAAAAGTCAATTACTTATGTATCTATCGCGTTATTGTTTATCGATGATAGCAAGAGTCTCTTAGTTATATTATTCAATTTATATCGTGAGGCATTTACCTTATTATTTGTGCAGACGGGCGTACTGGATATAACGCTTCCCTTCTATTTTTAGTTCTGTATTACTGAAAAAATATTTAGAAGTACAGTGTTTTTACTTATTCGGATAAGCACCTAATCTAACAGTAGTTCCTCAACTCTGATTTATGATAGACTTTTACCTTAAAAAACGGATCCGGTTTCCGTGAAGGGGGTTCTATACTGCAGCCGGGTATTTCGACACACGTGGCTGCGTAGAAAATATACAAAGGTGCAGAGGCTTAGAATTTTTAGTTTGTATTATCGGGTTCAATTGATCTATGGGTTACGAGATGGAGGCTTAGTTAAATAATCTGAGCCATCCCGTATTACTACTAACTGCAGTTGCCGTGGTCGGTATCTTACCTGTTGTCTGCACACGGCGGGTATTCCCGGAACTGCTCGGCGTGGCGTCTGCTTAATCACCGCTTCCTTTTTTGAAATGTCGACTACCCTAGTTACGGTAGTCGCATTTAAGCCACATCACAGAGTCACGTGGTTCTAAAAAGAGTCACGTGACTTATGGTTGTCGTCATAGCGAAGATTACGGACTGCTGGTTTTTTTACCCCTTTATTTCTTTAATTCCAACACAACAGCGGAAAACTTTATTATTCCCATCGTGGGGCTCGAGATACTAGTGTTATTTTTCCCGAGTTGCGGTGCTCTATTTATACAAAGAGCAAACAGAAAGCTTGAAGTTAGGAAGCTGGGGGGCCTTAAATATTCCCTAATTTAAAGTTATTTTCCGGATTTCCAGAATTGTATCGGTATTTTTTATATATACGAGCCAACAGGTCTAATTGGTTAGTAGATCTATTTTAAATTGGCATTATACTGGCCTCTAAATGTAAAGATTGAGTAACTATCGGCTGGAGGCGGGATTATTCCTCCAGTCCGAATATGTTTCCCTAAAATGAATATATTTGTTTGACTGTATTGTCCGCATCTATATGGGATGAATTGAGAACAAACTTTGGAAAGGATAGCCAACCAACTCCGAGTGTGAACAAACAGTAGATAAAGAAATGCGACAAAGGTGGTTTTTCACATAAACTTACATGTCGTTATAACAGTTGCATTGCATTGTATTTTTATGCATTAGGTCTGACACCTTCATGTGTGGAGAATAAAAATAGAAATTGTCCTGAGGAAGGAAGCCTTTATCAGTGGTTGCTTCCGAAACGCGTCGACGCAAACCCATAAGTCATATTCGGCGTTGCCAACAATGAATCCGGTCTAAAGGAATAATATTCCTCTTTTTGTTGACAAACGGTGTTCCGAAATGAAATGACAAAGACAGATATTAGTGTCTCTTTAGATTAATTTTCTCCACGTCCACATTAGGTGGTTTTAATTTGTGTTTCAATTTGTGTTCTTATTTGTGTATTTCTGTGCTATACATGTTTTTAACTGATTTTCATAGTCATCTTTTGTAACAAAAGTTTTTAATAAATTGTATACTTTTTTTAATTTGTTTGGGTATGTTCCTTCTTGGTAAGTGTTCTCCAGTTCCACATAATGAATGGTGTGATTGATGTTTGGCAAGTTTGAGTCCTGATTTAGGAGCAGGAAACAATACACCCCATTGGGAAAACTCTTTTGTTTTACCTTTTAGTAGGCTATACCTGCAAAAAACTATGCAGAGAGCGAGTATACAGGGAGACTGCTAGCCTGGCAAGCAAAAGAATATGGCCATGTCTGAACTGGGGTGGTGTGGAGTGCAAAAAAACTATCGATTTAGGCCCAGATCTCTGTATTGGGGAGAATGTATGACATTGTTCTTCATTCTGTCCATCGACTGTTGTTTTTGCATCTGTCACCCCGAATGGGATGGGTATGCTAAGACGTGAGTCCCATGCTCTCCACACCACTGGAGTCAAGCTATCCTGGCTGAAGACGGCTGATAGCCAGAAACCGGTCCTAGGATACTTGATTCCGGTCCAGGAAAGACATGGCTTGGCAGTTCGGACTGGACTGTTCCCATGAGTAACAGGGTCAAGGCTGATTTGCATATCGCCATGTCTGAACTGGGGTGGTGTGGATTGCAAAAAAACGATGGATTTAAGCCCAGATCTCTGTACTGTGGTGAATGTATGACATTGTTCTGCATTCTGTCCATCAACTGTTGTTTAAGCAAATGAAAACCAAGTCTGTAATAGAGTAGACAGTATATATGATAATGTGACTAAAGTTAATATGAAGACTACCTCGTCTATAGATGAGATGTTTTATATAGACATTATAAAGCTATATATCAAAAATCCCACCAGGTCACATTGGAAACAATCAACAACTTTTTACAGGAACTTCCAATTCCAAAGCTAGGAAGTAACTTCAAAGAGCTGTTTCTACCGGAATTTACAAAAGAAGAGCTAGATGTTGTTATCAGCTCCCTGCCCAACTGCAAAGCCACTGGGGAGGATGGCATCCCAGCGGAATTTTTTAAAGCATTTTCTGCAACACTTAGCCCTGAATTTCTAACACTTGTTAATTACCTACTACAAGGGGGGCACACCAGCATCTTTTTGCACTGCAGTAGCAGTCAGTATTTTGAAAAAAGACAAAGATAGGGAAAATGTGAACTCCTATAGGCCAATAAGCCTCTTAAATACGGATTACAACATTTTTACTATACTGCTTGCAAATAGATTAAATAAGATGGTAGGATCACTCATTGGGGCGGACCAATGCGGTTTTGTAGCAGGGAGACAGCTCTATACAAGCACACATTTTTATTGGAAGGTTTGGATTTTTTTTGTGTTAATAAAGTGGAGGCACAGATCTGGTTTTTAGACGCCGAGAAGGCATTTGATCTTGTCTCATGGAACTGCCTCTTTGTGATCTTGGAGATGTTTGGCTCCCCGAGCGAATTCGTATTTTTATTAAAGCAACTTTATATGAATTCCCCAGCGCAGATTTTAATCAACTCATCAAACGTAGGGACATGTCATATAAATAGAGGCTCTCAGCAAGGTTGTCCCCTCGCCCCGATTTTATTTGCCTTATTTATTGAACCATTGTCAATAGCAATTAGGGAAAAAAGAGCTCGTACAGCGCCGGTTAGAGGAATGACCAATATAAAACTCTATGCTGATGATATAGTTCTCTTTCTGGACAAAAAGATAGCTACCCAGTCAGAAGTTATGGAAGTGTTTGTGGACTTTTAAAGAATAGGTGGGTATAAAATAAATAAAACCAAAACAGAAATCATATTATGTAATTGTACTGTAAACACTCTCCTAACTGAGTTTAGACAGACATATAATACCCGCCCAAAGAGGTATCTAGGAATTTATATATCAGAAAAAGTAGAAGATCTCTATTCACTAAATCACATTCCTTTATTGGAAAAGGTGAGCTCTCAACTAGCACGATGGAACCAGCTCCCGCTTTCAATAATGGGACGGGTTGCGTTAATTCGAATGTCTATTCTTCCACTTTTTAATTTTCTTTTTAGTGCAGCTCCTTGTGCAATACAGACTTCCTTCTTTAAGCAGATAGATAGTATGTTTTCTTCTTTTCTATGGGTAAATAAAGTACCAAGATTGGCTCTTAGCACTTTAAACTCCTCGATTGCAGAAGGAGGTTTATCTCTTCCGAATATTAGAGACTATTATTATGCGACATTTGCACACCACAGTTTTAGATTTTTCTTTTTAGACACTCAAAAAGCAGATAATTTTTTTATGAAAAAGATCTTAAGGGAACACAATATCATTGACCCCTCAAGAATGAGCAAGTACCGGAAGTAAGTACGTTATAAGACCCTACAATGGCTATTTAAACAAAAAACCCAGCTTCTGGTATATTATGATCTTCTAAGAATTAATAATTCAACCAGACTTGCAAACATATACACAGAAGAAATGGGTATTTTGGATAGAAACACATTGAGATTGTGGAAAGAAAACGGGTATGATAAGATCCAGAATCTTATTAAGGGGAATTGCTGGAAAACATGGGAAGAGATCGAGGCAGAACTTCAACATTCTAATATAATTTTAAAATGGTCTTTTATTAGATTAAATACTGCACTGGAAAAGTTAGATATAGAAAAACTGCGTTACAAACCCAGTATCAGCGAAGCCCTTAATGGCTCAATACAAAGGACGGTCAGTAGCTGGACCAACATTTTTTACGAAAACAAATCTCTTCTGTTATACGAAAAGATCAGGGATAGATGGAGAAAAGGGAAAGGCATACAGATTAGTAAATCAACCTGGAATAAATTAAACAAATTCAATGCAGTTATATTTCGAGGAGCAAACTTTAAACGTATGCAATATTACTCGAAATGGTTAAAATATAGAACACCCTCTTTTCTCCATAATATATACCCGCAAATAGAGGGTGAATGTTTTCGGTGTGCAGAGAAAGGCACTTGGACACATATCATGTGGGAATGCCAAAAAATTCAGAATTTGTGGGAAGAGATTGAGAAATATCTTAGAGGCACAATAGACCCCCAAATTTCTCTTAATGAATCAATAGCAATTCTGGGTTGCTCTTCTGATATCTCCACGAATTACGAAAGTTTACTTATTGCAGCTCTAATAGCAAGATCTCTAATCCTGCAACTCTGGAAAACAGATAAAGAACCTACTTTTAATGCATGGAGAGCAAAATTGTCTAAAATACAAGGAATTGAGAAGAAATATGCCTTAAGATCAGGAGCAGTGAGAAAATATGAGAAGTACTGGAGTGGGTTTGAATCTTAGATCCCCTGGTAATCCTTTTGTATTTTATTTAAAACAAGATCTTGATCATAACTCTAGGAAGGTATAAGATTTTTATTAATATATGTACTTGATTCAGCACTTTGCACTTTATTGAAAATGATCCTCCTGTTGACAATAGGAACCGTGATCATGTGCTTGAATCCCAGGTCCTCGGGTATCTCTTTGCACTTTACTTAACCCCTTAGCTGCAGTGGCTATTCTGCCGCAGTACTAAGGGGGAGGGGGGCAGCGCAGCGCTCCCGTACTCGTGACGGAACTGCTCCGTCACGAGCCTCGGGTGGGCTGTGCATGTGACGGAACGGTTCCGTCACGGCCCCGCCCGCTTAATAGAACGCGCCGCCAGGCGTGAAATCAGCGCCGCGCAGGCACGGCGAGCGGGCCGTGACAGAACCGTTCCGTCACCAGCACAGTCCACCCGAGGCTCGTGACGGAGCGGTTCCGTCACGAGCTAGCAACGGGTTAAATCAAGATCTTGATCTTATTTTTCGGAAAGCCTAGGATTTTGTTATGAATGTATGTACCTGATTCAGCACATTGCACTTTAATGAAAAAGGATCTTCCCTTTGAGTATAGGAACCATGACTGCACTATTGTGTTTGAATCTCAGGTCCTTCATTTAAACAAGTTCTTGATTATAACCTATGGAAGGTCTAGGATTTTTTCAAAATTGTATTTGATGCAGCACTTTGCACTTTAAGAAAATGATTTTCTGTTTGATCATAGAAACTAAGACTGCACTATAGAGTACTTTTAAAGATGTATTTAAATAGAGTTTTGATAATCGTGTTGCATTTTACATATTATGCCAATTGTTGTGTCCCCAAACTTGCTGGAATTTTAGATTAGTTTCCTATGTGTTTTATATGTATGTCTATGAACTCTCAATAAAAAGATAATAAAAAAAAAAGCTTTGGGTGGTTCACTCACCTTTAGTTTCACAGAATACAAACCTAATAGTTGATACTTGTCTTTAACCTCCACTCTCAAAGAAAAGTATCTTTACTGTGGTGTGTTCAAAGGTTTTACCTTATTTAAACTGTGTGTCTTTTTTAATTATTAGGTCTGAAGGTAACCAAGGCGTTTTTGCTATCAATAAATAAAATTCACCATACATATTTGCTTATAGGGGCTTTCAGTCAACCCTCGTCATTCATTGGTCTGCAGTAGCATTGTTCAGATTTTGCTTCCATCCACCACAGCATACAGCATGGGACACATGGTCAACCCACTGCAGCCATTAATGTACTGGTGATCAACAGTTTTCTGCTCTTACTCAATGTTCACATTCGCACAATAAGCAGTCACCTCCAGTGAAAGGGACTACTGCTGCAAAAATAATGCAGAAACAAAATAAGCCATGGCAAAGCCAAAATGTCATCAGCCAAAGCCAAACGTATTGCCTTCGCCAATGTTTGTTTTTTGGTGTGACTGTGTCTTCTTGATTTGCTCAAATGCTCCGTCCATCAGCCCCTTTTGTATCGCCTTCTTTATGCTAGTGACATAACTTTGCTCTGGCAGCTAGTGTTTTTAGAGTGGCTTCTGTAGTTCCCGTCTCAATTCAAGATCGATTATAAAATCCTTTCGCGCGAGGAAAGGGGTTCCCACCACGGCTCTCTGAGAATACAATGTAAACATTTGGCAAAAATCCAGCTTTCAGCTTTCTGGCCCAGCAACAAAAGAGACCCATTTCCGAATGCATGCTTTGGAATAGAGCCATGAATGAGGGTGCTCTGCACAGAGAAATGCTCAAGCCAAGTATTGGCAATAATATGAGAGCGGTGAGATATTCCATATGGACTCTCTTGAATTTTGGCCAACATGGCACACAACTATTCCTAAATGAAGCAAATGACTCTTTATTGTCCAAACGCGTTTTTCTGTGGGCTTCAATGGCTGGCGCCATAAGGAAGCCGGACACGATGGCCATCGCAAAATATGAAGCCGCCAGACTGACATATCATTTTAAATGACCAATGTGTGTTTTACTTCTATTGTTCAATTAGACGCAAGTATTCACAAATACGAATTATAATGTATTGCAATCCGTGGTTTAACGTGTCCATATAAATCGCGATGGAAAGTATGAAATCGTATTAGGTTCCTCGCGAATAAAAGTATCTGATCCTGGGAACGGCGGCGCCAGGTCGCCAGCATTTACCTCAGGGAAGTTTCTTAACTAACTAATGGAGTCAGGCGAAAGTCGTGCAGAAGTCAGCCCAACTAGAAAGATCGTAAAATACTGTTCAAGAGTCCTTGACATACTCCAAGCAAAGACGCATGAATAACTAAACTGTTCGCCTCTCCTGGTTTTAAATTAACTTCACTGCCACCTCTCGCTGCCCTCTACAGCTGTGAAATAAACAGCCGGGTCACCCACGCCGAGGGAGGACGCAGGTGTCATCTCGTCCGCCGGGCACCTGGCTGCTGTTGGTGGTTTTCTTCAGTGTGTTCCTCCCGCCTCTTCCGGTGCTCCCTGCAGACCGGTAGTTGCCCCCGGGCGGGGTCCAGTCGCAGACCTACCCCAGGAAAGAGGTTTCTTTTCTCCAATATTCATGGGTACTAATTTGTTCCTTGGAATTGTTTATTTAAATGTAAATTCCATTCAAGCATTCACGGAGAGATTTTACCTAAACGTGTTTTTATACATTAAACAATTACACTGCACTGCGTAAATAAACACCTTCCTCCAAAGACCTCCCACATCCTGGCAATTAAGCCGTCCTATTCACGAGAGCCTTTGCCTCGGGCATAATGTGTAGCAAACACTCACTGAATGGGGTCCTATGGGGCTGGATTAAAATATGGAAATGCCATTGGTTTCAGAGGGCCTTGCGATTTGCCACGCTCCGCAGACTTCCTTGAAAAAAATGGCGTGTTCTTTAAAGTGGAAGTGCAGAAGAGGGGGCATGGGTAGCGCATTCCCTCGTGTGGGCCAAGCAACAGCCTGATCAAAGTGACTGCGATTGTACACTGCTGTATCCGTCTACCAATAATTAAACCTTCTTAGTGACAGATTTGCCAAGCACCCGAGCAGAAACACATAAAGTTCCACTAATTCAACAGCTATTCTTAAAAGTGCAAATTGTTATCTTTTATTAAGACATCTTTATCCTCGGGCAGGTGAAAATGTGCACGCCGGAAACACGTGTATGCGTGAAAAAGAGAAGCACCAAGCAGCAGGCGTTGGAGTGATTGATAGATAGTTCATCCTGATCCTGATTCACAGCAGCACCTCCGTATGACACTATAACATGAAACATGATCCAGACGCTTAAAGGAAGGTGCAAAGTGCAAAAGAGTCAATCTTGATATTCAGACACAAGCAGGCAGTTCCCGGACTGAATGTGTGTGTTGTATGCAGTCTCGATACAGACAGTTTAAGCTGTGTCTGGCTACAGACAGCATTGAATACAGTTTACTTAGAGTGGGCCTAGGTTTAGCCCCCTGCTCATGATTGGATAGCATTCCAAACTCTGGTTTTATTTCTTTCCTCCCTGATTTTGTATTTCTTTCACTCCTGTGAATTATAGATTTTACCCTTGTATTTGAATGGTTGACTGTATACTTCCACTGTTGACATCAGGAAAGTATTTTTTTGGTCATAATTTGTATGTCAACACTCCATGGAATGCTTGCCCCAATCATTTTCTCTCGCTCTCTCTCTTTTCCTTATCTCTCTCTTTCTCAGTGGAGCATAGCCTCATGCTCTTTCTCTCGGTCTCTCTTCCCCCATCCTCCAGACATCTTTTTTTTGGAATCTCTCCAACATCGTGCACTACTGTGACTCAGTGTTATACTCCCTCCCTCGTCCACTGCTTCGGTCTACCCTCTCCTCCCTTTTGCTCTTTCCCCCAACTATACCCCTCTCGCTGACCACCGCTAATCGCTATTGGCTTTGCCAATGCTGGATGTTTTGGCACTGGCATTTGCAATGTCAGCAAATGAAACAGGTCATCTTGGAAGTGCATTTTTCATACTTTCAATATGGCTGCCCTAAAGCATGACCAACTTAAAAGTATGCAATTTATTTTTCTCTAAATGGCTACACAATATTTTCTATACTTTGAAGATATCCTCCGATGGCCATCCTAGGAATAAAATACACTTCCAAAAAGGCTGGGTGTCGCCATTGGCTCTGCCAAAGCTGGCATAATTTTAAATGCATTGAGAAAGCCAACAGTGGTGCCCGAAAGAATTGGCAATGCTTTGTTAATGATTATTTCTTAGTTTAGGCAAATTGGCATGACACTGAGCAGGAAAACATGGACACCAAATCACGTATGTGGTGTCACTGTCTGTAGTCTCCTAGGGGGTCAGATTTAGAGCTGGTACCTATTTATTTATTTGAGAAGTTTTATACAGTGCTGGCTAGACCCGGAGGTATCAGAGCGCTTTACAGGATCAGCGAGTTACCGGTTACGTAGTTACATCAATTAAATCAAAGAATCACGGAGGGAGGAGGGAGGAGGGAGGTGGAGGGGGAGGGAAGGAAGCACAACATTGAAATGAGGAAGTCCATGTCAGATGACCGGCTGGGTAGGTGACGGCCGAGGCGGAGAAACCAGGGCCAGACATCTCTATAGCTGCATATGACCGCTTCACCGGGCATCGGCCAAGGTTGCTCGTGCACCGAGGTGAGTACAACCATTTTTGGTATCCGCCCAGGGGGCATCGTCAAAGGTCCATTGAAAAGTTCCATCAAAGTTCGACCGAGCATGGGCCATGTTGATCCGGCTCCGTGGTGTGTATAATGTCCAGGGTTTCAGTCAGGGGGGCATAGTCAAAGATCTATTGGCAGCACCCATTCCGGAATTACTGGGAAGCTAAGACTTACTGTGGGGTTGATATGCTTTTGATAGCAATGCTTCCTGCGTTGATTCAGGGAAACCGCCCGAAGAGCGGCTAGTCCGCCATCTTGCCTCTGCCATCGCCTCCAGCCTCGCCACAACAAAGCTGGCAAAAAAGTTAGTGTGGCATAGATGCAGTCCCTGACTTCTGTGTGATCTCAGGGATCCTCCAGTGGTTCCAGAACCTCCCAGTCGCACCTTTTAGCTCCTTTCTCAGAGGATAGGTGGCCCAGGACCTTGTGCAATCGATTAGATTCAGCCACGAGGCTTCCCACTCCATAAGATGGGATCAGTGGCAGCCATCCTAGGGTCAGGCGCGGTTTTACGCTCATGCCCCTTGTTATTAGAGACAAGCCAGCTCCCAGGATTGTGTCTTTGGGCAATCCTGAGACTCCCTGGTGGTCCAGGGGGTAGGTCACCAGCTGGAATGGGTCGACACTGTCTCTCCCGTCGCTACAGCAACATGGGTGCCATGTTGGAGTCAGGCGCAGCTGGGGATCTTTATTTCTCCTGTGATGGAGACGGGCTTTTTGCTTACAGGGGAAGTCCCAGTCCACCTCCGGAGCTCGCTATGGGCCATCCAGGTATCTCACGGTACCCCCCACTCACCGCAGTTTAAATCACTTGATTTTTCCAAAATGGCAGGCGAGGTCCTCTTGGGATCTTCGAGTCCTCCAGTTGGTGTCAACTGTCAATATCTGAGGGCCGTCTCTCACTGCTATCCGATGGTTGTGCCTTGCCTTCGACTTTCGCACCATCCACGTTTGTGTCTCTCATTGTGCCAGCCGGATTCTTACCCTTTGTGGGGCTGCCGGAGTGCTGTGCCCGACGTGCTCTGGAAAGTGGGGGCACCCTCCACCGCTCCGTTCACTGCAGTGAACCCCTCCAGAGCCATGCGGGCAGTTGTCAGTCTGCGGGCGTCACCCGGTCCTCGCGATTCAGATGTTCAGTTGGCCACCATCTTGTAGCCTCTCCAGCCAGCCATGCGTCATCTGTCGGAGCTCATAACAGGCCCCAGCAGGAACTACCAAAGCCCCCGGACGCCCACAGCCAGCTCCGCTCACCATCCCCAGCCACTGCTATGGATTTGGGGCATTATAACAAGAAACAATGTCCCACTAGGTATCAATAACAAAGACAATTCACATTTTTTGCATACAGTACGTATTGCAAGAAAGGAACACCAGGGAGTCTCAATACGTTTTTGTGAAAAAGTTGTTAATCACCAGTTACATTAAACACGGGAAGCACAGTTAAATGCAGCACTGTACATGAAAAACATCATGAAGCAACCCAAATAGCACTTGGTGAAAATGTGATGACGCAGTGATAGTGACGACGCAAGTGAAAGTGAAAAAACAGCGTGGTCGGCGCAAAGTGATAAAAACAATCAATTACAGGCTTTCACATTAAGTATATACAAGTGGACAAGTTCAATTTGAGATGGTGATAAGCCTATTAGTAGTGCGCCGTGAAATCGCGCTGTTGTTGTCGACGGCGTTTCGATCCTCTATGATTCGGGATCCTCTTCAGGACAGGGTTGGCGTTGAATTGGGGTGCTGGAAATTCGATACAATGACTGGATCCAGGGGTCGGTCCTTCACAAGTTAAGTGTTCAGGAGCCTCGTATGTTTTAACGAGTTTAGTTGCAGGTAACTGTGGGGCGCCTGAATTGCTGGACGATGAGCGTGAGGGGATCACGCTGGGCGAATAATGATTCCTCCGTTTTAAGTGGAGAGCCTGGGTGAGTCAGGTCGTGGCAGCCGGTTCAGTCTCGGCGGTGGCGTCTCGTCATTGTATCGAATTTCCAGCACCCCAATTCAACGCCAACCCTGTCCTGAAGAGGATCCCGAATCATAGAGGATCGAAACGCCGTCGACAACAACAGCGCGATTTCACGGCGCACTACTAATAGGCTTATCACCATCTCAAATTGAACTTGTCCACTTGTATATACTTAATGTGAAAGCCTGTAATTGATTGTTTTTATCACTTTGCGCCGACCACGCTGTTTTTTCACTTTCACTTGCGTCGTCACTATCACTGCGTCATCACATTTTCACCAAGTGCTATTTGGGTTGCTTCATGATGTTTTTCATGTACAGTGCTGCATTTAACTGTGCTTCCCGTGTTTAATGTAACTGGTGATTAACAACTTTTTCACAAAAACGTATTGAGACTCCCTGGTGTTCCTTTCTTGCAATACGTACTGTATGCAAAAAATGTGAATTGTCTTTGTTATTGATACCTAGTGGGACATTGTTTCTTGTTATAATTTACACACCCAGTCCCATTTTGGTCTATGGGTTATACTCCTGTCTCCTTCACTCATGGATTTGGGGCAGGTATCCCCCCGGGAACCGCTAAATCCGGTGTGGCGGAGCTCTGTGCCTTCAATGCCGTACGGGCGCCATCTTGCATATCCTATATTACTTTGTTGTGTCCTCTTTACAGCATAGTAACAGGGACAGCAGGATCCTCTTCCTCTGCTGCTTCACAACACCTTATAACATGTGATTTCCTGTGCAATGATTAGGAAAAAAAACGAGGAAAAAGGATTAAAATCTCAAGGTAAGGGGCATTGAATAGTGGTGTTGCAGCCTCTCTTATCCTTCACTAAGGACAATTTATTCTGAATGAAAATAGCTTTAGGGTTTACTTACTTCACCAATGCCCTATAAGGAAGAGCATGCATTCCAAGCAGTTTATCTAAAAGACAAAATGTTATTCTGGGAACTCCTAACTCATCTTGCAGGGCATGTTTTGGTTATGAAGGATCCTAAGGAGGGAGTTAGGGGTGGGGTTAGTATGTCACTGTGACAGACAGTTTATAGGCTGGCTATGTAAAATGTCCTAAAGAACGTATCAAATCAACACTACATTATCATATATACATTTCTCTACCATACTTCTAATGTTATTTTATCAACACTCATCAAGGCTGTTTTAGTATTAATGCATCAGACTCACACTTCTAAATACAAATATTGTTCACTTTAGCGGGACATTACCAGTACCATGTAGTTGAGAAATAGTTGTGTGTCATCGAAATAGTTGTGAAAATCTGTCATACCCTTTGATCTTATGAGTTCATGGAAATCTAAATGATACAAATGAGACAGAACAATGGAGATCCTTGTGTGATGCCAGATGCAGTTTTAGTGGTTTGTACTGTATATCTCTTTGAGTGCTTGTGCAAAATAGAATCAAATCATTTCATAGACATAACAGGCAAAAAATTGTTGAATAAACAGTCAAGCCTTTATTTGAACTTTCATTAAAGTTAAAGACAGGAAGTAACTAGGTTAACCTGCACAGCTTAACTTTAGGAACACCTTCATTTTAAAGACATGTTAGAGGAAAAGTGTAAAAATATAAGATTTCCTCAATACTAAAAAACTGAATTTTATTAACATGCAGAATCATGTCACCTTAGTACATCAGTTTATGTCAGTGTGTTGAGAAGTATTTTGTTTTTAAGTGATTGTTTTCAAACATAAATTCAAGTTACAAGTTACATAGTTACATCAATTAAATCAAGGCATCACAGAGGGAGGAGGGAGGAGGAGGGGGAGGGAGGGAAGGGAGCACAACGTTGAAACGAGGAAGACCATGTCAGATGACTGGCTGGGTAGGTGACGGCCGAGGCAGAGAAACCAGGGCCAGACATCTCTATAGCTGCATATGACCGCTTCACCGGGCATCGGCCAAGGTTGCTCGTGCACCGAGGTGAGTACAACCATTTTTGGTATCCGCCCAGGGGGCATCGTCAAAGGTTCATTGAAAAGTTCCATCAAAGTTCGACCGAGCATGGGCCATGATGATCCAGCTCCGTGGTGTGTATAATGTCCAGGGTTTCAGTCAAGGGGGCATCATCAAAGATCAATTGGCAGCACCCATCCCGGAATTACTGGGAAGCTAAGACTTACTGTGGGGTTGATATGCTTTTGATAGCAATGCCTCCTGCGTTGGTTCAGGGAAACCGCCCGAAGAGCGGCTACGGCGCCATCTTGCCTCTGCCATCGCCTCCAGCCTCGCCACAACAAAGCTGGCAAAAAGGTTAGTGTGGCAGAGAGGGTATACCCATTTTGCCTCCCAAGAATCACATCAGGGACCGTACGCAAATGGTACCCATCATTATACTGCTCAAAAAAAGGGTTTTCAATCTCCATTATTTGAGGCCAATGGTCACTAAGTGGTAACTCTATGGTCTTAAACCTCTTAATCTTGTGGCCGTAACTATTAGAAGAAATAAGGAAGTCAATGGTGGTTGATGCTCCACTGCCAATGAATGTGGAGACGAATGTTATGTTATGTTATGTTATGGGGGTGCTTTTATAGTGCACGGCTACTCCGAGGAGTGTCCCGGTGCTGTCAGAGCCTCACAGGTCCAGAGTGGAGAAAAGGGACGAGCGAAAAGAGCGTAGCTTAGAGGGGGCGGTATTATTGCATAAAAAGCAGGGTCTTCAGATCTTTCCTGAATGCCAGCAGATTGGAGCTGGATCTGATAGAGAAAAGAAGATCGTTCCACAGCGGGGGGAGCAAGATGTTTGAAAGAGCGCCCCCCACAGCGAGCACAATGGATCATAGGAATGACTGCCTTGGCCTGAGTCGAGGAGCGCAGGGATCTAGAAGGAGGATAGAAACTGATCCATTTCTGGAGGTAGCGGGCACCTGTACCATGAAGGGCTTTGAAAGCGATGGTCAGGGCCTTGAAAGCGATCTGCTTCTTTATGGGCAGCCAGTGAAGAGTTCTGAGGAGCTCAGTGGCCCTGGCTCTCCTAGTGAGGCCAAAGATGGCATGGGCCGCAGAGTTCTGCACAACCTGGAGATGCGATAAGAGGTAGTCCGGCAGACCTAGGTACAGTACGTTGGAGTAGTCAAGGCGTGAGCCAATCAAGGCCTGCACCGTGGTCTTTCTGTGCTCTAAGGATAGGAGCGGCAAGAACTTCCTCAGCATCTTCAGGATCGCAAAGCATCTGCCGGCCAGCCCCGACACCTGGGCCCTGATGGAGAGGCGGTCGTCAACCAGATACCCAGGTTTTTCGCAGCCCCAGAATCGCTGTCAGGAGGGAACATGGCGGCAGGCCACCACTCTTTCCATCTGGGGTCTGCGGGGCACCCGAAGAAGAGCACTTCCGATTTTTCGGAGTTACACTTGAGGCTGTGACGACTGAACCAGTCAAACACAGCCCCAAGGCAGCCCCAAATAGATGCCCCATCAAAGTCGTGGCCCCTGTTGCAGGTGAACAGGAAATGTGTGTTGTCTGCGTACGACACGATCTGGGCCCCCAAACCCTCCGCGAGTGCCGCCAGAGGGGTCATATAAATGTTGAAGAGCGAAGGGCTCAGAATCGAGCCCTGTGGAACTCCGACCTCCAGAGGCGGCTTCGCGGCAGAAAAAGGTGGGGCCCAGAGAGTTTGCTGGCGGTGGGAGAAAAAAGACCTAAACCATATAAACACCGTCCCCCTAGACCCACCTCCCAGAGTCTAGATAGGAGGCGGTCGTGGGGGATGGTGTCGAAGGCTGCAGAGAGGTGAAGCATCACCAGCATAGCTTTTCCTCCCCTGTCCAAGGTTTCTTTGATCGCTTTGGTGACCTCAAGCAAAGCTGTTTCGGTGCTCAGATTAGAGCGGAAACCAGACTGAGATTTGTGTGATATATCATTCGTCTCTAGAAAGTGGGACAGAGTAGTGTGGACGTGTTTCTCGACCACTTTCGCAAGAGCAGGCAAAAGGGAGATGGGTCTGTAGTTGGTATGGGATTCAGGGTTCAGGTTGGCTTTCTTAAGCAAAGGCAAAATGAGTGCCTGTTTCCAAGGCTGAGGAACTTCACCTGTGTTGAGCGAAAGGTTGAGGATTGGGTTGATGAGGTGGTTGAGGGTGGGGCCATTTGCGCAAGGAATTTGGCAGGACAGGAAGGGAGTTGGTTTTTGGGCAATTTCATTTACATATCCCAGGTCATACGTAAACAATATTTCATTAAATAAATCCCCAATCAAGGAGTGGTCAAAGTGTGTTAGAGCTATCTCCTGCTCTAACATTAAACCTCAGATGCCTTGTTTTCCCTTTTTACAGAGTGGACAGTTAAAATCACCCCCCCCACAAACAAACAAAATATTACTTCCCTTTCATTATTATCTATTTCATTTTGTATATCCTCACTCAGCATTTTTAAGATGCTCAGAGTTTCATTTTTCGGGATATTATTGTAAAAGTTGATGACAACAAAATGAATTCCCTTCTTGTTGTCTATCGTTACTACTTGATAATAGCTGCAGTTTGTCAAAAAGCGGACATGCTCATACTTGAGCTGATTTGAAAGGTACGTAATTAACCCACCTTTTGCTCTCCCATGTTGGCCCCCCACTGCCGGAGTGAAGAAACTTCTATAGCCACTTATATGGACTGGGTCAATAGACCAAGTTTCCTGCAAAGCCAAAATATCTAAACCATTTATGACGCTTTCCCAGGATGGATTTTTAATTTTTTGCTTTAATCCTGCCACATTCCAGAACAAAAGAGTACAGGATTTCCTATTCTCATTTACTACATATTCGCACAAAGGTGCATTACCAAAATCCTTACCACATAATGCGTAGCTTACTCCTCCACACTGTTCCCCCATCTTTTGGTCAGGGTTGGTGTTAATCTCATAACCTTCCTCATTATTATGGCCATTTACCTTTAGGGACGTAATTTCTACTTGCTTGATATCATCATTACCATCCCGCAACTTATGCTCTTCTGTATGCCCCTTAATTGTATCAGGGGTCTCCATTATTCCTAACATTTTAATCAGAGGAGTGTCTTTTTTAAGTCAATCCACAAAATCAAGGCCCGAAAATACATCAAACAGATTATGGGTTGGTATATTGTAGGCAGATAGAGCTATACCTCTATTACTCCACAGGTAATTATTTTCATAATTCGGTCCTGGTGTTAGAGGATGAGTCATCCTGGGGTAGAGATTAGCTAGTCTCTGAGATTGGGCTAAAGAAGTTTGATTACGCCCATGATAATCAAATCCGAACCTATTTGCAGACTGCCTTCCTACTGCACAGTCTTTTAAATAAGGAGCTGGTGTGTGCGGATAAAAATAGCTAAGGTAATGTGTTGAGATGGAGTCACTGCTTCTCACATCATACCAATCACCAATGTGCCTCACAGCTCTATGATCTTTGAAATTTACAATAATTACATCCCCTTTCCTGTCTTTAGGTCGTGAACCCACCCAAATTGCATGCCTAACATTTAAAATCTTATTTTTTAAGGCTCGATGGTCTTCCTTAATACCTAAAGGGAGCTCGGGGAGACCTGCTAAGATAATCGCATAAGGGGCAGCTTCTGGGGGTAAATCTACTCTTCTGTGTAATTGTCGATTTATATTGTACAAATCCTTTCCCCTATTCTCCTTATCAACCTTACTTTGCGGGAGTTCTGCCTTTTCCTTTAGGATGGTTTTATCCCCCTTAAATCATCTTCTTTACGCGCGGGTGGGGCTTTAGATGCAGGCTTCCTCTCCACCAAGGAAGATGGCTGTCCTTTTTTGGGGGAATTACAGATTAGCTTTTTCCCTGCATGATTAGGTTTTATGGAAAGAGTAGAGCATGATGGGCATTGTTTCATTTGTGGGATCGTATTAGCAGAATTTACTCTGGGGTTTATACTAGTCAATCCCTTTGCCAGATCAGATAATAAAAGTGTATTTCTTTCTATTTTTTTATCAATCAGATCTAGATGCATATTAATCAACGTGTCCTTTCTAAAAGAGGCAGCATCAGTGTTTTTATTAAAATTTAAATTTTTTCCAAAAGGCCACCCTCATCAGGGGGGCAGTAAGTTGGTATTAGGGGGACCCAGGGAGGAGTCAATGAATCAACGGTATCTAATACTATTGAGGTTGAGCTCCTCTTTTGCGGTGAACCCTGACTCAAATTAAGGGGAGATGGAATAGATAGTCTAGGGGAATTTGATAACCCCTCATTATCGGTACTAGTGGACAGACTCAGAAAGGAAGCATCAATATTAGGACTGTACGACCCTTCCCCTTTCTCCCTTTCATCACCAATATTCGCTTGCCCAGCCTCCCTACTACTAATAGTTATACTAGTATCAGGGCTATTGGGCATAGCTGTGTCCACCACTTGGAGAGACATCTCTTCCTGTAAAGAAGGAGGGCTCCCCCGACCTAGAGAAACCCTTCTATCATTATTAATCTGGTTTACCTTTTTGATCAAATAATTATCCATAGTACCTCGCCCAGGAGCACTTTTGTCAGTTTTACCTCTAGTCATCGGGTCAGCTTATTGCTGCACTCAGGATAAAAGGTCAATATGGTAAAACAACCCGCAAGCTATCAACGTACCATACACATACGCCGAGAAGTGAAAATTAAAATCTCACTTCCAATCATGTAGTCTTTCACTGAACAATCAAAATCTGTGGCCCAGGCCAGTCTCTTCCGGCCTCTGAGGGCCACAGAGGGCCTGCCCTTTGCCCGAGTTTACCTCGTCGCGGTCCCGCGACGCGGGGGCTGTCCTGCGGTTAAATGTGCCTCCGGTCGCGGAAATGGCGTGTGCAGCTTTCCGCCGCTAAGGAGCCTGGGATTGGTAGTCTCCTTCCCCTTCCTCCACTCGGCGGCCGCGAAGAATGGAGCTGCGGCGGCAGGAGGGGGGGCCAAGAAGACCAGCGACCACAGTGTAGAGCAGGTAAGGTAACATCTTTACCCCAAAAGTTTTTTTTTTTCCAATTCGGATCAGATATCAAAATTTAGGTGCCTGTACCTTTAACTCTCAATGTTCTCCAACGCGGGGGGTGGGATAGCACTCCACCCGACTGCAGCTCCAAACGCCGTACAGTGAATCCACTGAACAGCCTCCCAGACCGCAGCTCCGAAATACTTCAGTGCCGATGCCTCTACAACAACTACCTCCGTAGAAAAAAAACCACACTGCCAAAACAATGAAGCTAGCAGAGCCGCGAGGCACTCCACTCTGCCCTCGCATACGATAATCCCCAGCACAGCGCTCCGGCAGAAATCGGCACAGAAAATGGCAGGTGAGTTGGTCTCGATGCAGCCTGGCTCCTGAAGTTCGTGGGCCAGATACGGATGTAAGTTCTGCCCGTCCTCTTATGCTGTGGACCCGCGGTTTTGCCAAACAAACAGGAAAAGCACCCCAAGAAGAAATACACACTAAGTACTTCAGCGCAGTGTTAATTCAATATGCTCAAAGCGCATCAGCGTGCCAAACAATGAACGCTTCCACGCAGTTCGAAATATACATGTTCAGCGCGTCTGCACCACACCCCAACAAGTGGTGAGTCCTGCTACAGCTACCGCCGTCCACGCGGTTCAGAAGTCAATGTGTGCTTCTCTCAAGATACAATGGCACAGAAGAGAAAAATAATCCTCAATAATGGGGTATCATCCGTCCTTTTGGGCTGCTCTCGGCCTTCTGGTACCAGTTCACGTAGTTTAGCGAAACACTCAACCAGCTGCGTTGCACAAAGTAATGCCACAATGTTGCCGGGATATTGCCACAATGCTGCCGCTCACCTTCACCTCCTTCTAAAGCCAATGGGCAAGATTTACCAGCGGCAGCAGCAGTTCACAGTAATTCAGAACACCGCAGATGATTCTGCCATAGCCCCGGTCCTCCGAGTCAGTCGATAACTCCGTGCAGCACACTCCATCCGCTGGCTCGCTGGCTCCTGGTTCCGGTTTCCTCTTTCACCTCCAATGCCCTACAATGAAGAGCATGCATTCCAAGCAGTTAGAGGAAAAGTGTAAAAATATAAGATCTCCTCAATACTAAAAAACTGTATTTTACTAACATGCAGAATCATGTCACCATAGTACATCAGATTATGTCAGTGTGTTGAGAAGTATTATGTTTTTAAGTGATTGTTTTCAAACATAAATTCAGAAACATTTATTCTTCCCACATTCTGAAAACAATGCCAATGGTGAACTAAGAGGCAAGTCAGTTATTATGTGCGCTCTTTGGGTGGTTTGGGTGCCCATTATACATGAACAACACTATAGTTTATGAAATCGAATACAGGATGATGTTTTGTACAGTGTAGATCCTAAAGTCATACATTTTGAGGTTCTTTTATATATGATAATGAAGAAAAAGGAGGGAAAGAGAAATAAAACAATTGCCTAGGATCACAGAGTTTGGTAGGGCGTGATGCCGGGATTAATCCCAAGTTTTCTGTTTTCATATTGTGAAATTCAGACACTAGATGTATATGATCTGCTTGCCCTTCACCCACCATACTGCCACAGCCCTTATCCCATGAATGTCCCCTTCATGACTGCCACCATATTAGTATCAATGCGTACTTTGGTCAAATCACAAAGCAAACTCTGTGGCCCTTGGAAACATGTTTTTGAGTACCCATTCACTAAAGTCACCAAGTTAATCTGTGCTTAATCTGCTGGTAGCTTGGCACAAAAGCAGATAGGCTTAATATAGAGGCAATGCATAAGTATTTATGCAACACACAAACAATAATAAGTGAAAACACAACACACTAAAAATCCCCTACCAGTTTAGATGAATAGAGTAAATTTACTAAGTTATTTGACACCAAAATGACAAAAATCTAATCAGTAGAACCAAAGTTATGCATTTTTAAAATTTAAGGTAAAAACGAGTGCCTAAAACATCAAAGCACTAATTGGCACCATGTGTCGCGCAAGGCCAGGTCAAAGTAGAAAAATATGTCCGAGCACAATGGAGCACAAGTCAGATACAAAAGTGGATTAGGCCCAATTGGTGCTTACGTCGGACTTAGAAGAAATTCAAAGCAAACGTTTCTGAGAAAGTAGAAGTTCAGCGTTACAAGGCGGCAGGCAGTGTCCGTGAAAGGGCATCTTCTTTAGGGAGCCGCTGGCGATGCACCTTGGGCGGATAGATGAGCAGGATGGTCCCAATCTCCTCTTGGTTGCCTGATCAGTTTTCAGCCAAAAATGTTCCAAGTGCCATGTTTTGGATTTTGGATGTCTGGGCAAAGTTAGAACCAGCGCAAGGATCCAGGACTGGGGAGGTACCACTTGGAGCTTTGGAGCTTACTCAGGCTGGGTCTAGGCTGAAAATGGTTCCGGCCTTTTCTGTACCAGAGGCTCTGATCAGGAGGCCAGCCAACTAGCCCTTATTGCCACTCTGGGAGTCCTGGGTTAAGAAGCTGAACAGGGATAAAGCAGCACGGCAGGTCTCTGAGGGTTCAAATCAGGCTCCAGGTAGCAAAGCAGTCCTTCCTAGTGCAGCAAAGCTGTCTTCTGAGGCACACAGCAGGCCACAGCAGCAGGAAGCCCTCTAAGAGACCTTCCGCAGTTCCAGTAAAGGAACTGAAGAGTGGGCATTAGAGTCCTAATTTTGATACCTGATGCCTTTACAGGTCTTGCCTACGCAGCGCGCATTCACTGCTTAGAAAAAGACTAGTAACAAACGCTTCGGGTTGTGTCCCAAAAACGTGCACGCGTTGCATTGCCTTCAATGGCAACGTGTGCACGTTTGGCGATTCCCTTGCCGGAGCGAGCTTGAATTATTGCTCCTGGTGCTGCATGCTCCCGCAAGGGAAACACTTTCACTTCAGTTTTTTTAACTTTCAGCACAAGGCTTGTTTACTATTTTGCGTAGTTAAACTAGCAGCCGCCAGGGAACCCCTCTTAACAGCTTAGGCAGGATATGTAACTGGCTCCTTTTCACACACAAGTTTTTCCCACAGGTTTCTTACAGTTCGTTAAAATAAATACAGATGTGGGAATGGAGTAGGCACGCTTTCCTGCTTGGAGTTACCATCCTGGCAGAGTATTACAAGTTCGGGGATGAGGTGCTGTTTGAGATCAGTACATTGGTTGCTCATGTGTAGCACTGACCAGGCATGACCAGAGCGGTGTCCTGTAAATGTACATTAAACATTGCAATATGTTTTCTTTGTATTTCCCTTTCATTGTTCATTTTCCTTTATATGTTCTCCATTTTCCCTGCTCGATGTAACTATAGGGGACTACATATCCCAGAATCCCCGCACAGCAGTCACTTTGGGTGTGGTTGCCTATGGGTGTGATCATATCCCAGAATCCCCACACAGCAGTCACTTTGGGTGTGGTTGCCTGTGGGTGTGGTCTACCTATAAAAGGAGCCACACCCATTGGGTGTGGCTCACTATTCTGGATCCTGTGTGGAAGCAGTCTCACTCTCTTCTGCTGACTTGTGAGTTCTTTCCAATTAACTTTGAGCCTGCAGGTAAGCCTCTGTTGTTTGAAGGCAACAGAGTAACTTAATTTCCTTCTTGGGATTCGGTGCGCTTTGGAGCTCATTTGCTGCATTCAGTGTTTTGGTAGGACACTGTCGTGCGCTTTGGAGTTTATTTGGCAAACTACATTTTGGCAAGAATACAACTGTGCGCTCTGGAGTTTATTTTGACTATTTTATGATTACACTCACACTGTTGATTGCGCGTTTTGGAATTCATTAAAACACTGTGTTGAGCATTAGGTCCAGCATTACAATTTAGAGCTCTGGATCATTTTTGCATATTGAGTTGGTGAACATAGGGACTAGTGCTCTGGGTTCATTTGGCATAGTGTATGTGGAACTTTCGGATTGGCCCCCTTGGTACTTTTGGTATGTTGATGTTTCAAGCGCTTGGGCAAGCTTGCACAGGGGCTCATTTGTGTACTGTGTCATAATTATGAGTATATGCTCTGTATATTATTGAACTTTACTGTTAGGAAGGTGTGATTGTAACACACTCCTTGGAAGTGTATTTTCTGTACAACTTGTATCACGGGATAGTGATAAAGTAGAATCTCATTAGCAATAAGACTCCACGTAGCAGAGTCTGGTACCTGAGAATTATTTATACTGATTGGTATTGTTTGTATGTTTATCTGTTTGTTTTACAGGTCTCCCTCCCAGCTGTTCCCTTCCTCAAACCCTTCCCCCACTTGGTCACTCTAACTTACTGTGCTGTAATAGCATCCTTAATTGGAGGTACTGAGAGGTGGGCCCATAGAGCAACGTACAGACTCAGAGGAAGTGGTGCTCTGACACAATAGTGAGCCCACAAATGTAATTTCTCCTGGTCTATACAAGGCTTTATCATGGACACGTTACATGATCTGTTAAAAGTAATCACTCAAATGCAAAGAGATATGGTTGAATCCAAAAACGCAACTGTCGCTTTGGCTAATAAGGTAGCTCAACTACAAACTAAGGTAGGAGTTAGTGAGCAAACTCCTTTGCGGGGGATTTGGAACACAGTCAGGAAAACTGACACACCCAAGAAGTAAGGAAGGGTTACACTTAGGTGTCGTTACCATCCCTTCACAGACTATGAGTACCATGTTAAACATTCCTAAAACAGCACATTTCCGAATTGAAGTAGAAATTTGTTTTCAGATGAAAAAACACATGATGAGTGCTTTAATAGATTCTGGTGTGAAAGGAAATTTCATGGATGACTCCACTGCAAAACAAAAGCAGATTCCTTGCAAGAAGAAGCTAATCCCTGAAGTCGTGCAAGCAGTAGATGGCAGTATACTGTCAGGAGGCCCTGTGTCATTGCAAACAACATTAATACAGTTAACTTGCCATAATCATATCAAAGACGAAAAACATTCAGAGGAAATCATATTCAACATAATTCAGGCAACACAGTATGGTCTTATTTTAGGAACACTATGGCTAACGCTTCATAATCTTCACATTAATTGGGCCAAAAGAATCATGCATTTTACCCCATCCTTTTGCCATGAACACTTTATAAAGGAAAAGATCACCATGCCATCTACTCTACATGTAGCAACTGCGGCAGAAAAAGTTACTGAATTACCCTTGCAGCATGCAACGATCGCAGATGTATTTGATGAGCAAGAAGCAGACGTTTTACCGCCTCATCGACAGTATGACTGTCAAATTGATTTAGTACCAGTCTCCATTGTCCCAAGTTGTCAGATGTATGCTCTCACCAACCAGGAGAATCAATATCTGAGAGAATACCTGGACCGTTACTTAGCTAACGGATTCATTCAACCCTCTAAATCCCCTGCAGCGTCGCCACTTTTTTTAATTCCAAAAGCAAATGGTGATCTGAGGGCTTGTATAGATTACAGGGCATTGAATAAGATCACTGTCAAAAATAGATACCATTACCTCTGATTCCAGTTCTTCTGGATCAAGGTAAAAAAGCTGTAATCTATACAAAATTAGGGCTACGAGGAGCATACCATTTGGTGCGCATCCGTTCTGGCGACGGATGGAAGACAGCTTTTAAAGCCAGATATGGTTTATATGAATACACTGTGCTGCCATTTGGACTTTGTAATGCACCTGCTGCATTTCAATTCTTTTTAAACAATGTCCTAAGAGACTACCAAGACTTATTTGTAACCGTCTATATAGATGATATACTCATTTATTCCAAAAGCGTACCAGAACATGAGCAACATATAAAGACAATTTTGTTAGCTCTACGAAAGACTCATCTTTATTGTAAAATAACTAAGTGTGAGTTCCATGTCACCACTCTTGAATTTCTTGGGGTAACACTATCTCCTTTGGGAATGCAAATGGCGGAACGGAAAATTAAAGCAGTTACGACTGGCCTACACCTACTTCAGTAAAAGATGTACAATGTTTCCTTGGTTTCGCAAATTTTTCCCAAAGGTTTATTGACCAATTTTCCAATACTGTGGCACTTATCACAAAACTACTAATAAATAAAGAGGTATTTCACTGATCAAAAGAAGCAGACACAGCCTTTGCCACTCTTAAAAAGGCTTTTACTTCAGCTCCTGTTCTGACACATCCAAATATGGAGCAACCATTTATTGTAGAGGCGGACGCCTCAGATATTGCTATAGGAGCAGTACTTTCTCAAAGAAATCCCGCTACTGGACAATTACATCCTGTAGCATACATGTCTCGCAAGTTAAATGACAGTGAACAAAGTTATGTCATTGTTGAAAAAGATTTATTAGCAATAAGAGACACTTTTAAAGAGTGGCGTCACTATTTGAAAGGGGCAAGACATACAATAACTGTTTTCACAGACCATCATAATCTGCAATTCATGAGTTCAGCATGACTTCTTACTCCTAGGCAGTTGCGATGGATGCTCTTTTTTGTAGAGTTTGATTTTGTAGTAACTTTTAGACCTGGATCTGACAACCGAAAAGCTGATGCCCTCTCACGACAAGACTCTTTGCTTGTGCCCAATACTGGACCTCCTCAAGCCATTATAACGCCCTCAAAGGTGATTTGTTTGACAGAAACAGAACTATTTTTTGCTCAGGTTCGAGATGCTTTTTTGAGATAACAGAGTGGCAAAAATGGCTTAAGGATAACCCCATGCGTGCATACCAACAGGGATTAACTTTACATGAGGATTGTTTATACATTCCCACCCTAAAATTACAGAATAAGGTTTTTAAATGGTTGCATGATAATCCTGTAGTCGGACACCCCGGAGTTCCAAAAACTGTGGAGTTGGTAAAGGGATACTTTTAGTGGCCAACTCTTGGCAAGGACATTAAAACTCTGGTGACCGTCTGCCATCTTCTGCCCGCCCACACGGCTCTGAGGCTGCAGCTCACCCCTCACACTCGCCGGGCCTTTGTCCTGGAGTCACCTCGATGTCCCTGGAACTCTATGGGACTCTGCCGTCTGCCACCCGTCTGAGAGGCGTTCTCGAGCTCCATCTGTCCCCGGCCGTCGTGTGATCTCAGCTTGCTGGGTCCCCCCCTCATCCTAACATATCTACATAAGGACAGTCGTCCACTGCCTCGCCCGCCTCATTTGCTTGCTTTCCCGCCGATCCCTGAGTCTTGTGGTCCGATTCTGCTGACTGCAAGGGAGGCCTGTATATTTCCCGGACTCGGCTGTGGGTACACCTTTGCCCAGTGATTATATGCAACTTTCCTAGATGCTTTTTTTGTTTCTTTTTTAATACTTTGGATCTCTCTGTTTCTCTCGGTCACTAACAATTTTTATCTGGCATCCATTTGGTCGCACTTTTTTATCTTGTTGTCCCCTTGCCTTGCTGGGATACTGACATTGAAAATGGATTGATTGCTCCTCCACTAATTCGGCGGCCATCTTGGAAAGGTAGCCCGATCACAATTTGCCTCTGTAAGCTCCAGCTCTGTTAACTTTCTTCTCTCCACTTGCTCCCCTATCTCTTGTTTTATATCTCTCCTAGCTATTTTACTCCGCATTTATCTTCCATATTTCCCTTCCTTAAATGTATTACTCATCCCAATGATACTCTATTCTACCTTCCAACTATACCCACCCTCTTTACCAATTATCGTCACTGTATACCACATTTTATTCCTCTCCCCTCCTTAATTGACCTTTGACCTATCCCTACAATTTATAATGCCATTATATGCACTTTATACATTTTTCGTTTGGATATATTATTTTATTGTTGTGTTTGTTTAACTTGCTTTACATACTCATCTATCTTTAACTCTTTAATTCCTGGACTGTTTACTATGATATATCCTTCTTTTGCTATGTATTTTGTTTTAAGTGTATTTTGTAGTTGCCTGCTCCTCCTCATTTGAAGCTCCTCTGTTTTGTTCACCCTCATTTACTATCATTGTAATTTGTTCAGGCTGAGTGTAACTCTTTCCCCCGTCACTTAGCTCTGTCTTTTATTCTCTTGGTTGTCCATTTTATATTATGATATGTATTTTATTTGAATACGTCGCCCTGTCACCTACTGTTCAGCTTCACCTACACTTCTCCCTGTTTAAATCTGCTCTGACTATACTTAACTTAACTCCTACTTCCCCTATTTCCACCTCCTATCTTCACTTCAAGGATTAGTGCGGTCTAACCTGTTCTGTATCTTCTTTCTCTGCCTATTCTCCGAATCATGCCATCCCTCAATCTCCCCCCCAACCTCAAACTCACCCATCTCTAAACTCGGCCCTAACTCTTGGTCCATCCTCTACCCCTCCTATCTCTCCAAACGTGGCAAAAAAAACTTCAAACACAAACTTCTCTGTCTCCACCCAGAAACCCTATTTGCTGATCATCACAACAGCCTCAACTCCTCACTTATCACTAACTTCATCTTCTTCACCAAACGCCCATCTAAATGGAAAAGCCTATTTCTAAGCCACCTCCCTATCTCAAATTCACGCAATATCCCATACGGCCTGAAACTCTCCACCACGCCTTCTCCCTCCTTTCTGGGGGAAATAGATATCTCCATCTTCAAATCCGGAACCATTCTCATCCAAGCATCTGAAAACTACCTCGATATCTTTGAACAACACTTTAGCGCTATATCCCAATCCCTCACACAATCCTTGAACCCTGCTCTCTCACCCCCTTAACTCCCTGACACATCACCCCCCATCTTATCCCCGGCCCCCTCATCTCGCCTCTCTGATTTACCCCAAGTGTTATTACCTTCATCTCCCTTCATTTCTCCTACCCCCCTATCGCCTCTTCCAGATTTAGCCTCCTCCTCTCCTACTTCCAACACCGCTACCTCTTCCCAACCACAATTGACCTCCCCAGCTTACATCACTAGTACTAGTACTGATTCCCCTCACCCCCCTCCCACTTTATCCCCTCTCACGATCTCCCCCTCCCTCTCCTCAACCAATCTTGCTGATTATTCCCAATCTCTACTTACCTCCCTCGCTCTCAACATAATAACCTGTTACAACTCCCTTATCTCCCAGCCTCCTATTGGACGTGCCTCCCTTCCATCCGCCTCCACCAATGACTCCCCCCTCATGAATCCTCCACATTGTGTAATTCCCCTGTCATCCACATGTCTACGCTTGCATCCCCCCAACCCTGAGCTCTCTATACTCTGCCACACGCTCCTCTCCTTTCGATCTCCTCTTCAACATTCCCCCCCTTCCTCCACACTATTCAACCCCTGAACGATACCTCCAGCCCACCTCACTTACCCCCAGGTCTCCCCAGATTCCAACAATACACTCTCTTCTATGCTCATCCCTCCCCTAGTCACCCATATCACTTCTCCCTCCGACATTTACCCTCTGGTATCCCCCCTTTCCAATTATACCCTCTCTTCTATGCTCCACACCACTTCTCCCTATACCACTTACTCTCTGGTATCCTCCCTTTCCAAAAATAGACTCTCTGTTATACACCTCCCTTCCTCTGACTCCCATACCACTTCTCCATCGGACTCACTTCGTCCCCTCCCCCCAAGCTCATGTGTCCCCCAAATCCCCTTAACAGCTCCCACACTTCCTCAACCATTACCCCACTCTCACACCCCCAGCTATCTTCTACAAACCACAATCTACCAGATACACCAACTCCTACTGCCCCTACGCCACTTCCACCTAACTGTCAGCCCAAAAAGAATGCCTTTCCTACATCTACCTCTTCTAAACACCCACTTTCCAAAAAACAATCCCCAACAACTGAGACCTATCCCCCCTGTCCCACCACCCAACGACCTGACCCCTCTCCCCTCTGTTGCATGTTGATCATCTGCTGATCCGGCTCCTGCCACGCTACTGAGATTGCAAAAACTATTCTCAGTGAAAACATTGACATTGCATTCCTAACTGAAACCTGGCTCACCGCCCACTCCACTCCTATCCGACTTGCTTTATCCCCCAGGTTATTCTTTATTAAAAAAGATAGAATCGAGCAAACAGGAGGCCTTGCCCTAATCTTTAAAGCTTTATCCCCCAGGTTATTCTTTATTAAAAAAGATAGAATCGAGCAAACAGGAGGCCTTGCCCTAATCTTTAAAGCTGAACTTAACATCTAGCCTGACCATTCACAAGACCCTTCATCCTTTGAATACCTTTGCGCAGATCTCATTCTTCACGGCTCCTCCACCATTCGGCTGCACACTATCTACCACCCCCCTGGAAATTGCATCTCCTTTACTGAAGAGATGTCTGATCTTATTATCAAAGCATCGCTCTCACACTCCAAGAATATCTTCCTTAGTGACTACAACATCCACTGGAACAAAAATGAAGACCCTACTGTCATCCTATTTAAGGATGCCATGGACATCACCAACATGACCCAACTCTGCCATTCCCCCACTCACAACAAAGGTTCCAACCTCGATGCTATCATGACTAGCAACGATCTGGCCTCCCTCTCTAATATACTTCCTGTAGACTTGTCTGATCACTACCTTATCTTCTTCACCCTGAATAGATCCATTACTCGCCCCACCCCCATCAGCATCCTACCTATGAAACCTACACGCAACCTTCACCTTATTCCACCTGGCGAACTGGAATCCACAATTAAAATCCAAGTACTTCTCCCCCCTCTCTCTGACAGCACCAACGACTTAACTAACCATTATAATAACTATATTCTTGAAGCCCTCGATCAAATTGCTCCATTTAAACTCAAACAACAAAAAAACAACCCTCCCAAGTTTTGGTTCAATTCCGAACTCAATAATGGAAGACGGTCCCTCAGACAATCTGAACATGTTTGGAGGAATCATCCCACCACTGATGATCTGGTTCTCCTCAGAACTGCTAGAGCCCAATACAAAAAACACATCTTCAACGAAAAAGCCTCCTTTCTCTGGTCACAACTTGACCAGGCTAAAAACCGACCTGGAGAACTCTTGTTAAAAAACAAACCTCCACTGGCCCTTCTAAAATATTTGCCTCTATTGACAAATGCGAAGAAATTGACAGCTTCTTTACGAATAAAGTCAATAAGATAGAACTATCCTTCTCTTCCCTCCCCCTCTCACTCCAACCTCCCTCCAGCCAACACACCCTCCCTAACACTCCTAATTCACTTCCGTCCACTTTTCCCACACCCCCCGATCCATCTCTAACCCTCCCTGCTCTCCCCCAACCAGACCCCTCTCCCAAGGGCCTCATAGCTAAAAACAATGCTTCATGGAGCGAATTTAGTCCAGTTTCAGAATCCTCGATCATTAATATCATTGCCAAACTCAAACCTTCCTCCCGCTCCAAAGATCCTCTTCCCGCCCATCTGGTCCAAGATCTCAAATATACCATCGCCACTATACGGACTAATATCGTCAACTCCTCTCTTTCCACTGGCTGTGTCCCGGCCTCTCTTCAGCTTGGTCAAATCTCTCCCATCTTGAAAAACACCTCTGCTGACCCTTATGACCGTAACAACCTACACCCTATCTCTAACCTTCCCTTCTTCTCTAAAGCCCTTGAAAAATTTATCCTATCACAATTAAAGAACCACATCCTCTCCTTCAATCTCCTTGACGTTTTCCAATCAGTATTTAGAACGGGATGTAGTACAAAAACTGCTATGTTAAATATTACAGATGACATTCATCGCTCCCTAGACAAAGGTGAAACCTCACTACTAATCCTCCTTGACCTCTCGGTGGCATTTGATACTGTCCACCATCCCACCCTTCTCAACACTCTCAAAGTTCGATTTGGCTTGGAAGGCACAGTATACAAATGGTTCTCCTCATTCCTTCAAAACAGATCACAGTAAATCAAGCTTAGCCACTTCCTCTCTAAACCTCAACCTGTCTCTCTCGGTGTCCCTCAAGGATCCATCCTATCCCCAACCCTATTCAATCTCTTCATGATCTTCGTGATCTTCAGTTTCCAACAAGTTGTTATATCATATAGAGATTTTCTTGTTAATTGGGAGCAAAGAAAACAATGTATTTAGGCCCAGATCTCTGTACTGGGGTGAATGTATGACATTGTTCTGCATTCTGTCCATCAACTGTGTTTTTTGCATTTGTCACCCCGAGTGGGATGGGTATGCTCAGACGTGAGTCCCATGCTCTCCACACCACTGGAGTCAAGCTATCCTGGCTGAAGACGGCTGATAGCCAGAAACCGGTCCTAGGATGCTTGATTCCGGTCCAGGAAAGACATGGCTTGGCAGTTTGGGCTGGACTGGTTCCATGAGGCACAGGGTCAAGGCTGGTTTGCATACGGTCATGTCTGAACTGGGGTGGTGTGGAGTGCAAAAAAATGATGGATTTAAGCCCAGATCTCTGTACTGGGGTGAATGTATGACATTGTTCTGCATTCTGTCCATCAACTGTGGTTTTTGCATTTGTCACCCCGAGTGGGATGGGTATGCTCAGACGTGAGTCCCATGCTCTCCACACCACAGGAGTCAAGCTATCCTGGCTGAAGACGGCTGATAGCCAGAAACTGGTCCTAGGATTCGGCTGGACTGTTCCCATGAGGCACAGGGTCAAGGCTGATTTGCATATGGTCATGTCTGAACTGGGGTGGTGTGGAGTGCAAAAAAACGATGGATTTAGGCCCAGATCTCTGTACTGGGGTGAATGTATGACATTGTTCTGCATTCTGTCCATCAACTGTGGTTTTTACATTTGTCACCCCGAGTTGGATGGTTATGCTCAGACGTGAGTCCCAGGCTCTCCACACCACTGGAGTCAAGCTATCCTGGCTGAAGACGGCTGATAGCCAGAAACCGGTCCTAGGATGCTTGATTCCGGTCCAGGAAAGACATAGCTTGGCAGTTCGGGCTGGACTATTCCCATGAGGCACAGGGTCAAGGCTGATTTGCATATGGTCATGTCTTAACTGGGGTGGTGTGGAGTGCAAAAACCGATGGATTTAGGCCCAGATCTCTGTACTGGGGTGAATGTATGACATTGTACTGCATTCTGTCCATCAACTGTGGTTTTTGCATTTGTCACCCCGAGTGGGATGGGTATGCTCAGACGTGAGTCCCATGCTCTCCACACCACTGGAGTCAAGCTATCCTGGATGAAGACGTCTGATAGCTAGAAACTGGTCCTAGGATTCGGCTGGACTGTTCCCATGAGGCACAGGGTCAAGGCTGATTTGCACATGGTCATGTCTGAACTGGGGTGGTGTGGAGTGCAAAAAAACGATGGATTTAGGCCTAGATCTCTGTACTGGGGTGAATGTATGACATTGTTCTTCATTCTGTCCATCAACTGTGGTTTTTACATTTTTCACCCCGAGTTGGATGGGTATGCTCAGACGTGAGTCACATGCTATCCACACCACTGGAGTCAAGCTATCCTGGCTGAAGACGGCTGATAGCCAGAAACCGGTCCTAGGATGCTTGATTCCGGTCCAGGAAAGACATGGCTTGGCAGTTCGGACTGGACTGTTCCCATGAGGCACAGGGTCAAGGCTGATTTGCATATGGTCATGTCTGAACTGGGGTGGTGTGGAGTGCAAAAAAACAATGGATTTAGGCCCAGATCTCTGTACTGGGGTGAATGTATGACATTTTTCTGCATTCTGTCCATCAAGTGTGGTTTTTGCATTTGTCACCCGAGTGGTATGGGTATGCTCAGACGTGAGTCCCATGCTCACCTCACCACTGGAGTCAAGCTATCCTGGCTGAAGACGGCTGATTGCCAGAAACCGGTCCTAGGATGCTTGATTGCGGTCCAGGAAAGACATGGCTTGGCAGTTCGGGCTGGACTGTTACCATGAGGAACAGGGTGAAGGCTGATTTGCATATGGTCATGTCTGAACTGGGTGGTGTGGAGTGCAATAAAACGATGGATTTAGGCCCAGATCTCTGTACTGGGGTGAATGTATGACATTGTTCTGCATTCTAACCATCAACTGTGGTTTTTGCATTTGTCCCCCCGAGTGGGATGGGTATGCTCAGACGTGAGTCCCATGCTCTCCACACCACTGGAGTCAAGCTATCCTGGCTGAAGACGGCTGATTGCCAGGAACCGGTCCTAGGATGCTTGATTCCTGTCGAGGAAAGACATGGCTTGGCAGTTCGGGCTGGACTGTTTCCATGAGGCACAGGGTCAAGGCTGATTTGCATATGGTCATGTCTGAACTGGGATGGTGTGGAGTGCAAAAAAACAATGGATGTAGGCCCAGATCTCTGTACTGGGGTGAATGTATGACATTGTTCCACATTCTGTCCATCAACTGTGGTTTTTGTCACTGCAATCTGGGGCCAAGGTAGACTGCAACTCAACAAAATGTTGGCAAATATTTTGGGGTGCACCCAGCAAGGCCTCAAGGGGCCTGGCAGGTATGAGAGGAGGGCTCAGGGTTGCCTGGGAGCTGAAGAGCCAATCAGCAGGCCTAGGTTTGCTGGCCTTCGGGTGGGACTGGGGCTGGGGAGCTGCTCCTCTATTCAGAAATATCCTAGGACAGTGTTTCCCAAACTGGGGTCCGCGGACCCCTAGGGGTCTGTGACACATTCCCAGGGGGTCCGCAGGCAACAGTTTTAAAAGCACGGAAACGTTTGTTGTATAATTAGCAGCTTTCCAGCAACAATAAAAGTGTCAAGATTATAAATGAATAAATAAATGCCAGTGATTAATGTACCTGCTGGAGCAGCGAGGAGAGTTTTGTTCAGTGGCAGCTTTGACTAATGTAGCACAGAGGGTTAATGTGCCTACTGCAAAGAACGTGTAACATGCATTTTAAAAAGCAGTATTTTATGTGCATAGGTTCGTGGTTACTGCTTTTCTCACAGAGATTCTTTTGTTACTGTGCACTTCATAAGTGACAATTAAATGTAGCAGAGGGACCTATAAACTTTCATCAAAGAGCTGCTTGATAACTGCATGGTTAGTAACTTATGTTTTTTCCCAATTAGTCATTATCCTGATGCTGCTAAAAATATGTATTTGGGTAGAAATACATTTTTAATGTTAAAGTCAGCGCTAACCACTGTGTTATGTTCTGAATCCTGAGTTTTTGCTTTTCCAGACCAAGCACTCTTTGAACATTTTATATACACACTGATTTACATGTATGATTCAATGTCTATATTTGTGTGATGTAAAGTGCTCTGACATCCTACAATGGTATGAGAGGTGCTATAAAACTAATGAAATACATGTGACAGAGGGGCTATTACTTCAATATAAAATACTAAGGGCCAGATCAGTTTTTAAAGGCGCGAACGGGTTCGCGAACCCATTTGCACATGCATGTACATTGCCTATTTCGCGAGCCGAAATTTGTTTGCAACTCGCTAAATAGGTTTTGCAACTTGCTATTTGGAAGGGGCATTCCCTTCCAAATAGCGAGTCTCAAAACCATGTACAAATGTTTTGTGGTCGCAAAACACTCGTAATTACCACCTACTTCAAGAAGATGGTAATGCATTCACAAATGGGAAGGGGTCCCCAGGGGACCCCTTCCCCTTTGCAAATGCATGCAAAATTATTTTTTAAGGGCAGGCAGTGGTCCCAGGGACCTCTGCCTACCCTTAGAAAATGAAACGAAAACTTTTCATTTACTTTTTTTTTTTAAATGCAGGGTAAGCGGGCTGCATTTTTTTTTATCTGCATTGTTTAAAAGCAGTCCCAGACATGGTGGCCAGCACAGCCCAGCTGCCCACCACACCTGGGAGGGCAGGCATTCCCAACGGGCTGGCAAATTGCGAGAGGCTCATTAATATTAAGGAACCTCGCAATTTGCGACCCCATTGGGAATCCTAAACAGTGTTAAACACACTGTTGTACATTTCATTTATTAACTCGCAATTTGCCACTTGCAATGTGTTGTCAATTGCGAGGCGCTAAATGAAATGGTCGTAAATCTGGCCCCAAAATCGTTAGTACCTTGAGTTTTTGTTTTGTGTGCACACGTGTGTATTTTTTCATTACTGTTTTAATATTTGAAATTTAACTCATACAAATTGCTTGGGGGTCCCCGGCTTCCAGTGGTGACTCAATGGGGGTCCTCAGGAGTCAAAAGATTGGGAACCACTGTCCTAGGAGATAGACAGGCTCAATCCACACTTTGGACTTCTGCAGATAGGGGCCTAACAAACTTGTCCTCTAACAATATTGTTTGTATAAAACTTTACTTCCTCTCCTGGCCAAAAAAGCAAAGTGCACTCTCCCTATGAAACACAGCTTAAACATCAGATTGCTGCTGTCCCAGAGAACCCTCTGTTCTCTCTCTGATGTAGATATATCCCTAGACTAGGAGGGACGAGGGAGTGGTTTCACTCACTTGCTAACACAAAATGGGGTTTGGGGTGGACTGTTTAATATACAGGTCTTAGCACAGGCAAGGGAGAATGAGAGGGAAAAAACTACAGAGTTAGGACTGCAAATCCCACAATTCAACAGGTTAAATGGAAACAATCACACGCAAGGAAAAACCACCAGTATAAACACAAAACAGGTGATAAAGTATGCAATCACAGGCAGGTTAAAACTACAATTTTAAACTGTAGCAATCACAGGCAAATACAGTTAAAGAAAAAAATGTGTGCAATCACAGGTTGGGAAAATCTTTTTTAAATTGTTAGGAAAGAGACAGCACTAGACTGCCTCCCTACCACTTCCTGGATTCTGCTCCTCCAATACAATCTGGGGCACAGGAAGACTGAAAGTCACTAAAAGGGAGGGGAATGTTTTGGGGTGCCCCAGCATTGCTGCCCAGTATGGCTGATGGGCTACAGAGACTTGGCGGTATGCAGCACCAGGATTCATGGCTCCCCTTTCCCCTGACCAATCTAAGCTACAGCGGTGACCAGCTGGGGCCATAACTGCAGGCCACATCCTAGGTGAGCACAGGGGCATAGAGAAGAGTGAGACATACCCACCCAAAGAGCCCCACAGCCTACAGCGGCTGCCAAGCCATGACTCAATGGCTATTGAGGCCTGCTGTTTTCTTTTAGTTCCTCTCCTCTGATATTGCAGCATGCCCTCCACACACGGGGTGTGTCGAAGGACCAGCCACAAGGGCAGGTGATAGCCGACCCTCCCACCCTGCTATGCATCGGGCCATGTCAGAGGCTATTAGGACAGAGGCAGAGCCCATTACAGAAACAAGGACCAGAGTGACCAGGCCAGGGACACCCATTTCTTATTGAAGGTTAGTGCTTGCTGACCCCGGTGTTCGCTGTGGGTACCAGGGGGTGTCACTGACCAGTAGGAGACCCTCTCATTCTGTCAAGCCCAGCCAATTACCCAGAGGTTGACTGCCACAGGAAGAGCAACCAAGGGCCCCCCAACCGACAGGAGCACCACTGCCCACCCTGCTCACCGGGCTCTTGGAGAGAATGGCCACCAGCACAATGCTGTCCGCTGAAGCACCTGGGGGGCCCACTGACTGGTGAGGCCCCCACAGACTGTTGCATCTAGCTAAACTACTTCAAGTCAATAGGCCTCAGGGAGAGAATCCTTCCCTCCCCATATCCAGCTGCCCCACAGCACCCTCTACCCAATGTTCATCTGAGGAGATAGATCACTTACAGGATGCCATGGATTACCCAGGTGGCCTGCCTGCGACCCTTGAGCACTTCCACATAGCTTAACCCGCCTCTGAGAAGGTGCAGCTACTGTCTCTCCCTCCGGAACAGTTGAACTTCAACCTTTACTTAACCTGCTAGCAAGCCTACACTGGCTCTCCTCTTCTGTGGCCTACACATGGATACACTCTCTGTGGTTCTGGCAGCGTAATTATGGTTAGGATACACTTGACCATGACTATGCCGGCATCACTGACCGCTGTACCACTGACTCTGATCCCAAACACGCCTGCAACAGAGGGGAACATCCATGACTACGCGGTCAAAATACCGCGCTGCCATTACGACGCATCTTTTACAACGCAAGTCGTTACCACGACTTCGCTGCAGGGCGGTCTAGACTAAGGAATAGTAGATTTACTATTCTAACATCTTCCCTACTGTACGTAGGTTGGTGTTGGAATAGTAAATCTAACTATTCCTAAGTCCAGCACCCTACAGCGCGAGTCGTGGTTACGACTTGTGTTGTAAAATCTGCGTTGTGATGTACCGCGATCTAAAAGATCGCCTTTTTAACATCATACAACTGCAACATAAGTCACACGGCAGTCCACCCTTCTTACGGCAGACAAACTGGACTGCTAGCAATATAAAGCTCATGCATCTCAATGGAGTCTAATTTGGGTTACTTTGTGGCTAAGCTAGGATTTCTCCGGAATGACCACCACAAATTAACTGACAAAGTGACAGATGGGGAGAAAACACTGGCTTCAATACAATCAAAGAGAATCAATGCACCATTCAAGACCTGTAGAAACAAGTACACACCCTGGCGGAGAGGGTAGAGAATGCAGATAGATGGTAAAGGAGAAGCATACCTTAGGGGATCAAGGGCTATGACCCAATGCCATTCATAGAAAACTGGTTCTGTTCCTTTATCACACCATCTGACCTCACCTCCTTCTACTCCCTGGAGAGAATGCACAGAATACGGGCATGTAGGTCCCCCTGGGTTCTTCACCACAACTGATACTAGCCAAACGTCTGCACTGCAAAGACCCGGACATCACTTTGAGGGCAACTAAGGAGAAGGGTCCGATGAAACTAGAGGATAAGGTCATCATGATTTTATCAGATAATACACAAGCAGTACAGAAACAACAATCTTCCTTCCTGGAAGTAAAGAGGCAACTTCAACAACTGTGTGTTCAATACTTACTACTGTTCCCCAGTCCTGGAGCAGATCATAGGGGGCAGATAGCAGGCCTTCCAGGCAGTGGCATCTCTTGGTGAGGGTGCTGGGACAAATGATGGGTACCTACACATCTTCCCTACTTGCAATGACTCAGACATCTCGAATGGCTTCAATCGGGAGTCCAGATCCCCCCCAGCCCCCCCACTCAGGGTAACCTGATCTAGCCCCCACCACAAATGACAGGAACTAGGTGGCAGTAAGGACTGGGCAAAACTGTTGGACCACATGGCAGCTGCTCCTGCCCTTCCTCCGGTTTGATGATGAATAAGCTATGGACTATTGCTTCACAGGGGGGAGGCACATCTGCCCTCTTTCTCCTCCTGGACTTTCCCCCCTCCTTCTTACGTCTCTTTTCAGCTACAATCAAGCCAGCAACAAATGGATGAGATAAAGCTGGGTGACCCCCATTCATGTCCACAGCTCATAAGGGCTTAGTCACAACCCCTTTCCACCCAATGACTAACTGTGATGCTCTGTTTGGGTGCATCATGGTTTTAGGTAGGTTCTACAAGTTACTGTTGTGATTTTAATATTTTCCCTCCTCATTCCTTGGGCCAACACGCGTCTTTTTCGAGAAGGAAGGATAAGCAGAGTTGGAGGAGAGGGAACTACCCTAGGGACCGCATGGTAAGTCCCAACTTATCACGAGACCCCACATCTCCATTGGCTCCACCTACGCTCACTAGGTTCCTCACCCTCAAAGTGCGAGGCAAGCACACAGTGTGGAAATTAAACAGTATATGCAACTACCTCAAGCACCTGAATGCACAGGTTAATTTACTCCAGGAAACTCATGTCACTATACTAGAACTGCAATGACTACCTATTCAGCTTATGCTCAAGGATGGATGCTCTAGGTCCACCCTTGTGGTCCCTTTAAAGTCCTTGACACCATAATAAACAAAGAGGAATGGTTTTTGCTGGTGGAGAGCCACCTTGTCGGCTTCCCGATCCTTAGGATCGGGGAGTTCTACACCCCAAATACAGAGGGGCCCTTTTGGAGCACTCTCTCAAGCACACTAGCACACAGGACCCACATGCTGTGAATACTGCTTGAAGGATCCAGCATTCGGCGTTCCCATCCAGAAGAACTTTGAGACCCACATTCACCAATACTTTACTGAAAACCATGCCTTTGCCTCTTCGAGAGCAATTGAGTGGGACGCCAAGTTGGTCTCAAGAGGCTTTTGCATACAAAAGGTAACAGGGGTATGTAAAATTTAGGCCAGGAGATTGAGGCTGCTGAGTGGCTCCTCCCCATTTTGGAGAGGGAGGCTGAACACAATGCCTTTACGAGACAAGCACTGGCTGAGGTCAAGACACAACATGTGTCTCCACAGGTGCGGCTACGATGCTTTAGGCCTACTGACTATGGAGCCAAAATGCATCACAAGGGAGACAAGGCAGGATGCCTTGCTTGCATGGCTTATACACCAGGAAGTTCACTCATGCCCAATACTTGAAATAAGTTATAACTTCCTCCACTGGCAAAGCCCTTTGCAACATAAAATGTAAACTTGCTCTCTGGCTGTTACTCCACCATCTACGAGGCATCCACCCTCTGCTGGGAGTGCGATGGGTGTGTTCTTGTCTGGGCTTATCCTCTGTGGCATTTCTAAAGCCACCGAAGAGGACCTGGAAGCCCCAGTCTCAGTCATGGATGTGCAGCAAGCCGTCCAAGACTTGGCCACAAATAAAACTCAGGGTCTAGACGGTCTGCCAATTGAGTATTATAGCGCCTTCACCACAGGCCTTGCTTCTTGCTTATTGGAACTATTCATTGAGGCCCTGAGCACTGGAGAGATATCTCTTTCTCTCTGCAAATCCCAGCTGGTATCCCTCAAAACCAGGAAGGAACCCTGCCAGTCAGTCCTCCTATTCGCTAATTGCAATCTTAGGTGCAGATTATAAGTACTTGAAGCGTTTGTGGAGTTTCGCCTACTCTGTGTTCCACTTGGAATACGGAGTTCCAGCAAAACTCTGTCAACCTCCGCATGGTGGATTTGTTTCATATGAATGGCTCACCACCGTTAAGTTCGTGAGCGTGAGCAAGAATTTCTATCCCTCAGCGTGATTTTCAGGCACTAAAATGCCTCAGAGTGACTTCTCAGCATGGGTGGTCAAGGCGGGTCACAACCATTCACGCTGAGAAAGCTGTAGCTCAAGTTGAAAATCTACTCAAAAAGCAGAAAGAAACTGCACATTCTGGTGCACTGCATTGTGCCATTCCCGTTGATTTTAGTGTGGAACAGGCACCTGGTGCTAAACATTAGAGCAAGCAGTGTGACGTGCTGAATTACGCCCACTAGCGGAACTCCACAGAATCTCTTTGAGTTTTTAAGTAAAACTGTGGAATTCCGCAGAGTGAAACTTTGTGAGTTTCGCCCACCCCTAATTATAACGTTGTAAGATACCTGCGCATAGATACACTCAGATTCTCCCTGGGCTCATTCACCCAGGCCAAAATGGCTTTATTTCTGGCCGTAGTACATCACAAAACTTCAGATGCCTCTTCCACGTCCTGGATCGAGCCTCATACAGTATTCCCCATGCCGCCCGACTCATCCTGGATCTCGAAAAAGCTTTTGACACACTCCAGTGGGACCACCTCTTCCAGGTGGCCGAACATCTCCTCAAGTATACAAAACTACTCTACACTAAACCCACTTCTCATATGCGACTGGGGCAGCTCATATCACCATCCTTTAGAGAGGAAACGGGAAAACAGACAAGGATGTGCATTACCCCCTAGCTCCTTGCAATAGCAATGGAGCCCCTCACCATCAGCCTTCACCAGGAAGGGCAAACCTGGGGTATCCCCTTGGATGGTAGGATGCACAGGATGTCCCTCTATGCAGACGATCCCCTTCTCTGTCTTTCGGACATTTGCTCCAACCTAGCATTCCTAAATTCCCTGCTCACAGCGTTAGCACTAGCAGCAGGCCTCTGTATTAATTGTGTCAAAACCAGTGTCTACCCACTGGGTGCTCGGACATTGCCCCACGGGTGGTGCTGGGTGTTCTGCACTAAACCGGCATGGCACCACAGTTTCTACCTGGATACAGCTCTGCCATTCCCAAGCTGATCTTATTGACAGCAATTTGAAAAAAGCCCTTTCTTCACTGAAACTGAGAATACATTTTTGGAAACATCTCCCGCTGTCCGTTGCAGTGAGGATGGCTCTGTTGAAGATGGTTTTGTATTTCTTCACTCACCAGTCATCACTCCTCTTTCCTTCTTGACATTCTTCTGAGGGTGCTGATCTAGGGTGACAAGCGTCACCGTATCACATTGAGGAAGCTGCAGCTATTGTTTGGCAAGGGTGATTTAGGTGCTCTCTCCATTTAGGCATATTACCTGGCAGCCCTGCTGCAGTAGCTGTCAGGTTGGCTAGCAGGATGGAACCAGGGAGAGACATGCCAAGTGGTAAACCCCCTCACGCCAACTTAAATCAAGAACTTCCTGCTCCCCGGCAGAACATCCTTGTACCCATGGTCCCTTCAGGCACTGGTGGCTCGGAAATGTATGGCCATATCCATTCCCTCATGCAACACATCCCCTCATATAGCAGCAAGGCTCCCATTGCTAGGTCTGCCATGCTTCTCTGGCTCCTACACCATGGCCGATCTGAGATGCTGGCACGAACGATCTTTACACACAGTGGGTGACATATTCACTGACTGTCACTAACTCACCTTTGACCATGTCTTCAAGGAAGATGACATGCCCCCTGGTCAATTCCTCCCTTAGACAAATCCACAATATGTACCAGACCCTCTGATCCACGATGGATGAGGAACCCTTGGTTCATGCCATCCTACAAACACTGCTCGTCATGGAGTAGGGTTGATGCCTGATTACATGGATTTACAAAGAAATCTATCAACACACTGGGTCCCAACTCCCAGTACTAAGAGGCAAGTGGGAAGATGATATCAGAAGGGTACTGCATGATAAGGAATAGGGGCAAGCCATAGAATTCCCAGAAAAGGGTTCTCACAACACAAGATTTAACAAGCATTAGAAATGCAATAGGTCTCGCAGCATTAGAGTTAGTGCTTTTAGAATTGTTTATGGTTTTTTTTGTAAATCTTTAGCATGAGGTTGAGGGTGAGTGAGGGTGAGTGAGGGTGAGGGGTTGAGGGTGAGTGAGGGTGAGGCTGAGGGGTTGAGGGTGAGGGTGAGTGAGGGTGAGGCTGAGGGGTTGAGGGTGAGGGTGAGTGAGGGTGAGTGAGGGGTTGAGGGTGAGTGAGGGGTTGAGGGTGAGTGAGGGTGAGTGAGGGGTTGAGGGTGAGTGAGGGTGAGTGAGGGGTTGAGGGTGAGTGAGGGTGAGGGGTTGAGGGTGGGTGAGGGGTTGAGGGTGGGTGAGGGTGAGGGGTTGAGGGTGAGTGAGGGTGAGGGTGAGTGAGGGTGAGTGAGGGGTTGAGGGTGAGGGTGAGTGAGGGTGAGGGTGAGTGAGGGTGAGTGAGGGTGAGTGAGGGGTTGAGGGTGAGTGAGGGTGAGTGAGGGGTTGAGGGTGAGTGAGGGTGAGTGAGGGGTTGAGGGTGAGTGAGGGTGAGGGGTTGAGGGTGGGTGAGGGGTTGAGGGTGGGTGAGGGTGAGGGGTTGAGGGTGAGTGAGGGTGAGGGTGAGTGAGGGTGAGTGAGGGGTTGAGGGTGAGTGAGGGTGAGTGAGGGTGAGTGAGGGTGAGTGAGGGTGAGTGAGGGTGAGTGAGTGTGAGTGAGGATGAGTGTGGGTGAGTGTGGGTGAGGGATTGAGGGTGAGGGATTGAGGGTGAGGGGTTGAGGGAGAGCAGGGGGCATGAACACTACCAGGGTGGTGAAGTAAGAGCCTGGACATAAGGTTGTGTGTCAATTCTGGGGCATCTGGGTGAGTAGGCAATTGATAGGGGAGCAAGGGCGGCCAGGTGGGGGGAAGGGGTGAAACACAGAGTGGCGAAGAAGCTCACGGTGGCTGTGCAGTAAGCGGGAAGAACAGAATGAAGAGAGTAGCCTCAACGTCTGCAATCACGTCATGGTAATGGGCTAGGAAGCCGGCAGGTAGGTGAGTCTAGAAGAACATACCGAGGCGGAATAGCGAGAGGCAAAGGACCCGAACTCGCGATGTGCAATTAAGTCAGACTAAGGGTGACAACGAACAGTTTCAAGGTGGGGGCCAGGAATGGGAAGTACAAAAGCCGTGGGTTAGTAAGGTCAAAGTGCAGGAGGAGGGATGTCGAAATCCTGGGGCTGATTCACTCGCGTAAGGCATAGTATCAGTGTGGCGGCATCTGGAAGTAAGCGCTCAAACCATGGCCAAGTTGTCGGACCGGGTGGGGTGACATACCGGAGCAGTGCGAAAGAGAAGTGGCCAGATGAAGCGCTTAGGCGGCAGAGTTACCTGGAAAAACAATGTAGATCGGAAGATCAGTAATTAAGGTGCTTCCAGTCGGATGGGCAACATCTGTAGTGGGGGAATAAAGGAGTGGAATGAGGGACGAGGGAACATTGGTGAAGCCGGGTGGGTGAGCTGGGGGGAGCGTGTAAATACCTGAATAAAGCGGGAGGCACAGCGCGGGCGATCGGTGCCACATCCGTGGACGTCAGGTGCTTCGCAGTCCGGCGTTCCACGCGTTGTGGTAGAATACCTGGCAGAGGAAAGGGAGGGGAAAGGCTAAGGATAAGGACTGGTGGAGGACGGTCGAGGAGAGGGGGGGTAAAAGAACACGGCGGGCTGTGTACCTGAGTCAGTAGAGGAGCTCTCATGGAGTCAATCCAGGGGCCGTTGTTGCTTCGGCAGGGTTACTGTGGAGCCGGTCGACAAAGTTGAATACCAGGAAGTGGTGTGTCACGAGGGGTGTGATGTGGTAGCAAGGGGCCAATCTGGATGTGGTGAAGGGGGGGGCCGGGGAGGGGAGTGGAAAAAGGGGAGCCGACGGAAGGAAGAGAGGGGAGGGGGAGGAGAAATGCGACACGGCGGGAGGGGGCGGAGCGGGGAGCCGGTCGACAAAGTTGAATACCAGGAAGTGGTGTGTCACGAGGGGTGTGATGTGGTAGCAAGGGGCCAATCTGGATGTGGTGAAGGGGGGGCCGGGGAGGGGAGTGGAAAAAGGGGAGCCGACGGAAGGAAGAGAGGGGAGGGGGAGGAGAAATGCGACACGGCGGGAGGGGGCGGAGCGGGTAAACAAAGACGGACGTGCACGCGCACGCGCTTTTAAGGTCAATGCGCATGCGCATAAGCTCAATGCGCATGCGCATTGACCTTAAAAGTCACGGGCACTGCAAGGAATCGCCACGATTCCTTGCAGTGTAGATAAAGAGTGGATAAGTCGCAATAGTCTCGCTTGCTCGATGCGCATGCGCATCGACAGGCGAGACCTAAAAACCTCCAATTTTCCATTCCCCACCAGACCTATTTAATCCCCTAACATCTTAATCACTACTTCCCAATTGCACACTTGCATTGCCCCCGCTGCCAATTGGCCATTGTCGGCCAGTCCCACATGGTCTGGTCATGCTCAGCCTTTTCTACATACCGGGCTTCAGTAAGCAAGGCTCTGCGGGAAGTTACAGAAAAGCCAGGCATCTATACATGGGAGGCTTGTGCCCTGGGTATATTTAAGCATAGAAAAAGCCCCAAAGTGTGAATGTGCTTGACCAGTATGGCTCTCTTACGGGTAAAGAGAACCTTGACCATGCACTAGATGGCATAGACTGCACACCCGTAGCGTCATGGTAGGGGCAGTGAATAAATGGGGAAAGGCAGAAGGAGATGCCCTTCACTGTGAGAAGGCCCAATATATTTGCAAACTCCCCTTCTCTGCAGCTTAGGACATACTCCTCGAACAGTTAAGGCAACTCACACAAGACACAAGCTCGACTCCTTGAACAGACATGGAACCCCAATACACTTTCCAACCCACCCTAGCACTTGCAACCGGGCCATAGCCCGATCACCTTATCAGCCCCTCTGTACCTTATACTCACATATGTTCTTATTTATGCCCCCAACCCTACATACACCAGTTATGATCACTCGCACTACAAATCATGAGCCCACATGAACCTTGCACATGTCCACGCTAGCCCATGGAAATAAGCATCTGTTTAAGCCATACCAGTAAATTCAGTTGTCTATTTCCCCACCGGCCGTACACCTCTCCTCTACATTCACAGTGCCCATCCCAAACCCCGCCCCTTGTTATCTCACAAGTCAAGTGGCGTTCTCATACATAGGAGGGCACTCCTAGCTATACCTAAAGGAAATGTGCTGATGCTCATTTGGTCCTCCAAAACAGATTACTCTCACCTGACTATGCATAGCTGTGACTATGCACAAAAACAATCTTCTTTATGTGGGCATCATGGAAACTAAATGTCTTGCTGATACCCCCGTATACAGTTACCTAACATATTATAACCTTATGTTTATTTGTTAAACCATTAAAAACAGAAAACATTAAAACATGAAATGTGGACCAGAATGGATAACTACTCCTCTTATAGACCTGCCTTTGACACAGTCTATTATCTTATTGTTCAACTAAAGACTTGAAGTAGGAATACAGGGTGCAGGTCTTAATTGGATCACATCCTACCTATGCAACAGAATAAATATGATACACACGCACACACCCATTCTCTTCTAAACAATGCAAGTCTAAAGCAAGAGTCATTCAAGGCTCAATCATCTCACTCATGCTTTTCAACATTTACATGAAATCCCTACTAGATCGGATCAATGGTTTGACATCAACTGCTTCTACTATGCAAATGACACACAGACACTTCTGAAATGTGAAAGCCCTAATGACATTAACACATCAGAACCCTTCAATTGCCTCTGGACTGTCAACCAATGGATGACATGCAGCCACTTAAAACTGAATGCCTCCAAAACCAAGATACTCACCTGAAGTGACTGGAAAACCGACAGCCCTCTCTGCACCTGGCCTAATGATATAGGACCACCTCCAAAAATATCTAAGGAGGTAAAAAGCCTTGGAATTACCATGGGCGCTAAACTGTCAATGAAACCACAAGTGCATAAGGTAGCCAAATCAAGCTTTCTCACAAAGAAAACACTGCTATGCTTCTTCTTGCACCTAGAATTCCCACACAAGATTCAAGCTAACTTCTCTCTTATCCTATCAAAATTGGACTACAGTAATGGTCTGTATCATTGCTCAACTTCATTGACAATGAGAAGACTACAAAGCATTCAGAACACTGCCTCTAGACTCCTCCTACATGAAAAGCAACAATCACACATCACTCTTGGTTTGAGGGTACCACAGTGTTTACCAGTTGTCAGAAGATTGTCCTTCAAGCTGGTTTGTATCACACACAAAGCAATACATGGTAAAATACCACTCCTTATCAGGAAGAAAATCAAAACATACATACAACAAAGAAACCTGCGCTCAAGAATAGCACCCTCCTCCTAATTCTTACGTACAAGAAAAAAACAGGGGAAGAACACCTTTCTCTCTTGAAGCAGTCAAGCTATGGAATTCCCTACCCACAAACTTAAGCTCCGCAGACAACCATCTACACTTGAGAAGATTAGTAAAAATCTGACTTTTCCCCATTTGACGACCACCTTCACAATTAAAGAATGTACTACAACAGTATACTCAAACATGGCAAACTATACTTATCACAATACAGATAAGAGCTTATGGTCTGCAAGTACACACCATTGTAATCTGAAACATGCTTCCTGTTATAAGCAAATACATTTGTATCAATAAAAATTATATGTTACACCACAGCATACATATGTGTATCAGACCATGTCAAAATTGCTTCTTCTATGTATATATAGGTGCATATATAGACAGTTAAATCTGCTACTAAAAACTTGTGTATGCTTATGGGTATGTAAGTTAATTACAGTTATTTGAAGCCATAAAAATGTACCATATAATAAATATGGACAACAGACCATGTGAGTATTTACATATGGGTATTTATATAGAGGGGTTTAATCAAGCAAACAGAACTGTACCAAGCCTTGAGGGGCTGATTCACAGAACTAATCTGAGACAAAATCCTAAACATACTACTTTTGGTATTCACAGAAGGCACTTACGAGTTATAGTTTTCACAGAAATCACTCATGACTACTAAATTTACATCCAAACTCGGGTTGGAATTTCCGCACCCAGAGCCGAATTCCAGCACTCAGGCCGGAATCTCTACCTCCGGGCCGGAATACCCTCATTTCGGTCTAATGATCATTTGAAGTGCCTACCATCCCCCACCATGATCCAGCTGTAGTAAATGAACACTAACTGCAAGACGAGCACCACAAACCACATAAAAGCAGCACACATTCAAGGAACAGGTTTGGCCACAGAGAGTTCCTGTTTTCATTTGCTGTTCTTCCGTACTTGAAAATCTACAAAATGAGGAAGCAGAAGAACTTCACAACTGAATCCGGAAGATCAGCAGATTCTTAACCACTGAGGCCCTAACCCTGACTATCCTTGCATTGGTAATGTCGTGTATTGATTACGCCAACTCTCTTTACGTTGGCATCCCCGCATATCAACTTCAGCGCTTGCTGCTGGTGCAAAATCACACAGCCAGACTTATCGCCCACCAGCCTATTCGACATCACGTTAAACCTCTATTGAAGAGCCTGCACTGGCTCCCGGTGGCTAAACGCTGTGCCTTTGAACTGGGATGCACCACATTCAAAGCCCTAATGGGGAATGGCCCTGCCTTCCTCCCTTCCAGGATTCAGTGCTATAGCCCCTCTCGAGAACTGCTCCCCCCAATCTTAATTTGCTGACCACCCCATATTTAAACGTAAGAAACACGGAGGGCTCCGATTCGCGGTATTAGCTCCACAGCTCTGGAATTCGCTTCCTGTAGAAGTGAGGCTTACAGCCTGTTACGCACAGTTCAGGAAACTACTTAAAACCTTTCTCTTCAGTCAGGCATATCTGTAAGTCAAATGCATCACGGTCACAGCCCCTCTCTTGCTCAAGAGTGCCATGAAACCGCCTGGTGTACGTGCACTGTATACATTTATTTAACATAACATAACAACTGAGGAGACCACCAGGATGTGAAGTTTATTGTGAGGCACCACAAACGCCATATGGTCTCTCACCTTACTGCACCAGTGGCAAACAGAAGGCAGCTCTATGGCAGCATTTAGCCACTGCTGCCGGAGCATTGGGATAGGATGGGAGCACATTCCAGGACATCAAGAAGAAGTGGCAGGAAGAAAAGAAGAGTGTGAAGGAGAAGTACTCCAGGATCGAGTTGAACAGGATTCTCCCTGCCCCATAATCTGGAACCCACCTGTGTGTCACCACACTTGAGGAGGATATCCTCACTACAATCCTCCCCACCTTATCCATGAGCTACCTGTGAGTGATGTCCGCAACGCGGTACCAGGTAAATGGGATGACAAGAACAAGTATACAAAATTAATGTCTGTGTTGCACTGCCATTGTGAGTAAGGAAGTTGTCCAACGTTCATATAAAAATATAGTCAGTCAGAGACTCATGTGTGTCTCTCTTTATGCTGCACCACAAGTCCCAGAATCCTTTGTATTAGAAATGGCAAATCCCTTTCCCACTAAGTAACACAAGGGCCCAGGACTGCTGCGGTATATACCTAACACTGTTAAGTAGCAATTGTCAAAGTGTGCAATCCAATTAACCAGATGCGGCTCGGTCAGTCAAGAACATAAGGGGGTGGGGGTGAGGTGCAGAGGAAAATCAACACACAACAGAATAGGTAAAATACATACAAATTATCCTAAAATAAAGAGAATCGTTGTTTAAAACATTTCATTCCCATATTCCGTTGTCTATTTCCCACCCTTCCTCGCTATCACATCCCTAACGCCCCACTGCTCCTACCTGCACTGGCCGTGGCAGTACTTCATAATACTGTTACCATGCAGAAGATATGAGGAAATGTCTGACAAGTTCCACATGTACATTTTCCATGTGTTGACTTTTCTCTCTTCTCACCTATTGACACATTCAGCAAGAGTACAGACAACCAAAGTAGCAGAGGTCCCTGCATCTTCTGGGAGGAAACAACATCACCCAGAGCAACGCATACCACCCTCACTACCTGGTAAGTCAAACTGGTCAGGAGATGGTGAAAATGCATACATAGGCAGCAGACAACAGAGGGACACATAGTGTCTGAATCCCAAAGCTAACCGGAGAGGAAATACTAGCTTTACAACTATTGGAATTCTCAAAGGACATTTACCTTTAGCAAATGATATTTGTGAATAGCGAAAGACAAAATATAACATAACTAGGCTCATCATTCCTTTGTGTTTCTAAACATTACATGTATTCCACCACTAGTTCCAGAACATGGAACTCAATCCTGGAATCGAGTGCCACAACAAGTTCTAAAGGAACCTCCACTAGATTGTAATTGATTTTGTAGACTAAATCAAGAAATCAAATGATAACAAATATAACAATGATGAACAAGAAGTGAGATTCAATTATCAGGAGGATTGAGAATACGTCCACTGTCCTATTTAGAAGAATGTTTTTTCCATCCAAGAAATTGTCCAGTCCACCCAGCTGGTTATAGATGTCATAATCGGATAACATGTTTTTTCTCCATTAACAAAACATGATAGTGGACCTTATTTCAAGAATTTGTGTTGTTTCAATTTGATAGACATTGCTTCTAGGCAGTAGGGCCATTATAAGTTGAAAGTGTGAACACTCATGATAATTTGTGCTAGACACTTCTGCAACGGTAGGGCCCACACTGCTTGTGCTCATCCTTTGTGCCTGAAATTGAGTGCATCACATGTGGCAGCAGAAATGTAAAGTTGCAAACACACTTATCATTGTAGGTTCAATGATGTCCTCCCAGATTTCAAGACCCACATTGACTTCTGATACAAGGTTGGCTGTGACATCTGGTCAGGGACAACACACCGGGAAGGTGCAGGCCATGGTAAGTAATCCCATGAAAAATTTATCTGAATGCTCATGCCCATGAATGTGCCTTTAATCTTCACGGTATGTTGTGTGTGTTTTACATCACTGTTGTCTTGTATCACAATATGCTTACATATGGCATTGAACCACGTACCAGATCACACCATGGTGGCTACTGAAAGGATGTCACAAAATGAATGACAAGTGAGTGCAGAATGGATATAAAAATAGTATGTAGTGTCTTATGAAGTGTACTAGGCACAACTGGATTGTAACTCAATGATCTGAATACTCCCTAGCAGAATTCAAATGGACAAATCATACTGAAATTGGTGTGGATGAGGATCGCACTGATGCCAGTTGTGTACTTTTGTGATGGATGTATGGGCTGCTAAGGTGAATCTTCAGGAAGTTACATTTCAAAGTCTCTTGGCTGAAAGGCCCAACACAAATCCAGTGTAGGCGCCAACCATCAAATATTCACAACTTACCCACACTGTAGGATCCTAGTCAAATGTTGCATTCTTCTTGACTCGTCTTTGAGTGTATCCACCTATATAACTGAGTGTATAATATATGAAGTTGTCTGCTGTTCAAGACATCATTCGTTGTCAGCTTAGTTCTATCATGATGTCGGAAATGGATTATGGGAACAGAGGACACTCAAAGGATGGGCATAACAAATTTGTAACTCCATGGGTAGGGACGCATAAATGACCCACAAATGTATCTGACTATTGCACATATCACATAAGCACTCTGCAATGCAATGTTTGAACTGATGTGCAAATGTGAAACTGGTCAGTCTGTGGATGTGCACTCCTTTCTAATTATCAACAGACAACATCATACTCATGAGACATGTTAGTCTTATCGGTGAAGGTGTAATCAATGTAATGCAGTGGCATCCTGATTATTTCTCCCCTTCCTTCATATATCAGTAACCTTCTCTTACACGTTTGTCTGTTGATGTGTGATCCCAATTGATGTCATTGCTGTGTGGAGGTAACAGCTGGCAATTGCTACATGTGAGCAGGGGCCCACATGTAAAGTCCATGAGGTAAACATGCAGCACATTGTCCAGGAATATCCTATCAATGGTCAATAAGAATGACATATACATGTTAGCTCATAGCTACCATCCGGTGTACTGAAATATAAACATGTATGTCTCATCAAAGCAGCTGACAGTATGATAACAGTACGGCATGCAAAACCATCCTGGGGAATGCAAGATATACTGGCTGCAGCAGTGAAACCCTTTCACATATATCCATCTGGTAAATGTGGCGTGAAGTGTTTCCCTATCAAAATCATGACAAAGATCAAAATCTCCTTCTAAATAGAACCTGCTGTTGTTGTTTACAAAGTTACATACATATCATAAGTGTCAGTTGTGCCTGTTTGTAAATTAGTAATGCAGATTATTGAGAATGGTATCACTTCCCTTTAAAGCTGCTGGATCAGGAACCGCTTTGTCAACAGAACCTATGAGGAGCATGGTTCAGCCGTTGACATCAGAGGAGATAGCAAAGGGACACAAAGCTGTGGATGGAGCTGGTGAATTCGCTTGTTCAATGTACATCTCCTTTTCACCCCTTGGGTGATTACATCTTTTACAACTAGGAACGGGCTGTAACACAAACTTGGCTAATCTTTGTGGTGTTCAGTACAACCTATGGATAACAAACGAATTATGGCCTTTAAAGTTAGCTGGTGTTACTGTAGCATAGAGCAGTTTCACAGACTTTATCCACAAAGATTATATGCTACCCTCCTGCAATATATCTGTCCAGACCTCCATGGGATCCTTCATTTTCTCTACCTCTGCCTCCAAAAAGTGTCCGTACCATATTGCCACTTCCTTAGCTTTCCGACCGGAATCCTGGAGCAAAGCCTCGAAACCCCAAATACCTCTAACTTCATCTACTACAGTCAGCGCCCATGAATTAAGCTGCAAGTACTTGAACTTAGAAAGACTGTTACCTGTCCTAATGTCAGAACCTCCCATGGGACCAATCCTCCTGTTGTTATAAAATCTCCCCACAACTTATACTAGGTCAATTACTTATCCTGTTGCAACCTCTGTGTTCCAGGTGATGATGACAATGAGGAGGATGGACCTTCCACCAGTGTTGGGCGAAGGGCCATCAAAGGGGAAAATCCACTGCTCCTCTAGGCAGTAATGTCGGCTGTATGTACTGCGCAAGAGGAGGAGGAGGAAGTACCTGAGGAGAGTGAAGGATTGGACAATGATGGTGACTATCTGTGCATCCTCTCAGAGGACGAAGAATCTGATGCCATAGAATGAAATTTTCCCACATCGCCCGCATTTTGCAAGGCCCCACACCCTCCGCCCAGCCAAGTGTCTCAGCCTCCTCCAAAAATAGATTACCTGTCCCCAGCGTGGAGCTAACCAGCCGCAGCTCACACACACCAACACAGACATCACTCCCTCACAGCCATCATATCTGGGACAGACGTGGTGGTTCCCCTACATACTCCTCCCCATACTGTGTATCCCAGGGATTCTCTTTACCATCTGAGGGAAGTATCAACCCTGTTGTGGTATAGGTATTCCCTGGGCACCATTCTCCTGTCCACAGGCTTCCACTAGCTACCCTCCTCCCTGCTGTTCGACCTGGCTGTCTCATTCATGGCCGACCCCTACAGAGAATGCCTGAACATGGCTGTGGTAGCCAGTGGGAGCAGGACTTCTTCAAACAGAAGACAGATGTGAGGCAGGACATTTGTGTCATAGTGGCTACCCTGTCAGACATGTGTGAGACCCAGCACCAAATCCCTCAAGTGGTGGACAGACTTACCCATATTTTGGATAGGATGGATAGGTCTTGGCAAGATATGTCCATGAATATCAGAGACTTGATATTTATCAAAAGGGAAGAGAGTTTAAGACACCAAGCCTTGGCCATGAATATGATAAAGGGCATTATGAAAGTGATCCAAAGTCTCCCTTTACGGTTAACACAGGGATGGGAGGCATCACATCTGCCTGCAGAATATCACAATCACACACCTGTACCACAAACTGCAGAGGACCACAGCAACGGAACACACCGTCTACCGCCCCCATCCAGGCATTTCCCACCTGCATATCCACCACTATCCCCTGAACAGGCACTACCACCACCTGTAAAACAACCCCCTGTCCACTCACAAACACTGTGTACAGACACAATCCACCCCTGCAAATGAACTTCACCCTGTACAGGCACATGCACAACACCAACATGCACCTCAGCATCACCCCAGACATAATCCCTCACAGCGATCTCCACCTCCAAAATTGTGAAGTCGCAAACACGATCCCCATTGATCACATCCCAGGAACAAATACACCAATGTGAATATGTGTAAATAAAAAGAATTTTTTTTCACAAGTCAAAACTCTGTTGCGTATCATGTCCTGATAGGCAAATGTTCACCAATTTGGTGGCCTAGAGATGTGAGAATGTATGTGTGTCTGTGAGACACATGTACAAGTGTAACCTCATCATTGCAGCAAGCCCTCATGTGCAGAGCAGATGACTTCCAAAATACCTGTGCATATTTTGTTCAAGACATTCACAATGAAGTTAAACAAGATAGAGAAATTATGATTCAAAATAAGTTTTCTGTAACAACAGCAGTCTGTTTGGAAGGGAGAGAGGAAAACAAATGATGTTCATATTGCAGAAGGAGAAGGGAACTAGGATTGGGGTGGGGCAACATAAATATAACATGTCAGGGAGAGTCAGGGGAACCAGTCTATTGACAAGGGGAAAAGTAAATCATTTTCCACAAAGAATAATCGGTCCAACAGGTCATGTCCTTCTGGTCATCCTTTAGTGCCAACATGTCCAGTTTCTTTGATTCTGATGCAAGCTCCTGGCTGGCTAGTACCGAACAGGCACATAAAGATGTTGAATTCTCTTGGGAAAACCACTGCTGATGTTATCTAATCCCTTATATTCAACATGACACACCATCGGTACACACTCAATCAGAAACCAAGGACCCTACTAGTCAATTATAGTACCCACATACAATACTACAGGGGTATACATTAAAAAAGATTTTATTTTAAAAGGAATGACCAAGATATCATGGAAGTACTGGAATAATCCACTACTTTACAATACATCAAAAACACAATATTATACACATATAGTAATGAGAGACACAAACAATTAAAAGTGCAAGCTATTGATCACATCTTGAATTGGTTGTTCCACGTGGAATTCATTCTATTATTTGTACAATGTCCATAACCCTTATCCTCTATTGGACATAAACAAGTTCCTTGAATACAACCATATATGTAAATCCACAAAGGCGTCAACGCGTTTCGGTGGTGTTTCTCTTGATGCCAACCACCTTCTTCAAGACAAAAACATAATAGTCTGCTTTGTGTTAAACCACGAAAAAACCTCTTAGTTTCCAGGGATGGATCAGAGATTTATGTCCGTCAGTTCTAATGAGTGGAGCTCCTTAGGGCTCCAAGCGCAAAAATACACAATCTCTAGTGAGCGGGCAAACCCTGCACTTCAGGTGTTTTCATCACAGAGGTCCAATTGATTACCCCCTTTATAGTTATCCGTTTCAGGTATCCAGAATTTATTTTGAATTCGATGAGCTTCGGTGTTGGGTTGAGGCCATGAACTGAATTGTTCAGATATATAGTACCCCCAATTTCCTCCACTTATAGCTGGACCTTGCTAATTTATGCTCGCATGTGTGGTCCCTCCGGAATAAGGTGATTTTTCATGTAAAACAGGAACAGGTACCACATGGGGTCAGGACACATGAGGAGAACAGGGGAAACAGTGTGGGGCAATGAACAGGGGGAGACATTGACCGTGGTGTGGGAGGGAGGTTGGGAAACAAAAGATGTCCTAGCTACTGTCATTGCATTGACACTTGCAGTGAGGGTGACTTGTGCAATTTCCTCTTGTATCATGCGCACCTCTAGACACATCTGCAGCATGATGCGAGAGGACATGTCGGGCTGACCCTCACATGCCCACATCAAGTCATCTAGTACAGCCACAGAAGTAACAACATAGAGAGGGGTTTGGGTTGTGAATGAGGGGTGTGGTGCCTCAGGTTTGCAGTCAATGTTGGTGTTGACCTGGCAGTTATGATGAGGGGGACAGGTTGCAGGGGATGCAGCTGGAGGCCCCAATGGAATGGGGACCTCTAGAGTTAGGGAGGGGCTGATAGCAGGCCCAGGTTGCATAGTGGCCTGCCCCAGGGATACCTCGCCAAAACTTACAGATGAATGGTCTGGGGGAGAGTAGCTATCCACCCCACCAGCCAGTGGTGTCCAGTTCTTCACGTGCCTTCAATGTCCTCAGCCTTCACCCGGTCCATAGCACCAGAGTTGTCTTACTGGTCAGTCCGGGTGGGCGCAATCCTCCTGCCACCTAATCAGTAGTGGCCCGTGGAGGGAGTGCCACGGGGTGGTGAGGTGAAGCAGGGGAGGGGAAGGGTAGTGGGTAGTAAACTCTGGCTTACGGCCGATGGGCGTATTGTAAAGAAATAAATAAATAAACAGAATTTCATTGCGCGCGCTGAAACACATTTGGTGTTTTAGGGCAAGTGTTAGATTTGGGGGATCTCTAGTTGGCACAAGTAGGAACTTGTGACAAATAGAGACCCTTGCCTCTAGTCAGGGTAAGGGGGTACACTCCTAAACTAACCCCTGCTCACCCCCTTGGTAGCTTGGCACGAGCAGAAAGGCTTATCTCAAAGACAGTGTGTAAAGCATTTGTGACCACATACAGTAACCCAGTAACAACACTACGAATGAACACCATACAAGGTTTATATCAAAAATAAGTATTCTTTATATATATACTTAACACAAGACCATTAAATGACAAAAATCCACAATACTATTCTTAAAAATGGTAGTTTTAGCTTAATTCGGTTCAGTTCTTAAAATGCAACAATTTGCCTCAATGTACCTTACGATACATTGCACTTCCACAACAGGTAATGTTGCAGTGATGGAAATGCCGCAAAGTTCCGGTCCAAAGAAATCAAGACATGAAGATCTTCCAGATGCGGCATGCTTCCCCGATGATGCGAGAAGTCTCGGTTCGATGCGTCAACTGCAGCGGTGACACCCTTGTTCAGCAATGCGACGGCAATAGCTTCCGCTGCGACACTCCTCTCTGATGTTTGCGAGCTCCTCTCCTGGAGCCCTTGATGGCCCTGGGGAATGCCACCCCCCAGAGTCGGCTCCTGCAGTGTCCCGGGGTGCCTACCCCAGGGACTCTGCTGTTTGCTATGTTAGGGCGGGAGCCTCGCGGCTCCCACCCTACCACAGCAAACTGCTTTGATTTTTGAAAGAGAGAGCAGGAAACCTACTCTCTCTTTAAAAAATCAAAGCGTATTGCTTTTCTGCATGGGGAGCAGCATGTTAGTTGCTCCCCAAGCAGAAAAGCAATGTCGGCTCCCGCAGGATGCAGGGATCCAGCAGGGACCGTGTGGGGCTTGAAGACTCCCCACGGTCCCCAACGGAGAGGGCAGGCCCGTGGGATGGGGTCCCCGGGGCCATAAGTGGCCCAGGAGTGGGGTCACGCAGCCCCCTCCACCATTAATAAAAAAAGAAAAGAATAAAGGCAGACCCTGGAGATGGGGTCCCTGGGGCCTTAAGAGGGCATAGGAGGGGGCTATGCAGCCCCCCTCCACCAAACAAAAAAAGAATAGTTGGCCATGCCCCGGGGGATTGGGTCCCCAGTGCTGGAATTGGCCACGGGAGAGGGGCCACGTGGCCCCCTTCCTTAAAAAAAATTAAGAATTGGGGGCAGGCCCTGGGGGATGGGGTTCCGAGGGACCCAAAAAAAAGAAAGGGGGCTACACAGCCCCCCTTCTTATAAGTATTTTAAAAAACTACGGGATCGGGAGGAGGCCACGCCCCCTCCCTGCACCTCTCTGCAAATGCGCCCCCTGACGCATTTGCAGAGGTGGAACAAATTCCACTTGCATACTGGGGGTCCCTGGGGGCCAACTAGCCCACCAGGAGCCTCCAGTATGGGCCAGGGGGCTCCCTTGGAGAGAGGTGTAATGAGGCCACACACCTTTTTACACCTCTCTGCAACGCAGCCCCCTGGTGCAAACTGGAGGTTGCTGGTGGGCTAGTTGGCACCCAGGGACCCCCAGTATGCAAGGGGAATTAGTATCCCCTCTGAAAAAGCACCCGGGGCTGCGTTGCAGAGAGGTGTAAAAAGGGGCGTGGCCTCATTACACCTCTCTGCAACGCAGAGAGCATAAATACCATTGTTATAGTCGATCCCACAGACTCACAGGTATCACTTCCTACTGTCAGCAGTGGATGCCAAACTACTCCTTATTAATCAAACCCCTGCTTGCACTAACCACTAAAGACATGAATGAGCCCCTGCCATGGATGCCTGAATGTCAGCAGTCTTTTGAGCAAATGAAAACTGTGCTTTGTTCAGCTCCAGTACTTGGCACCCCTGAATACAACAAATCGTTTGTGCTGTACTTCCATGAGATGGCTGGTTGCGCGCTTTCTGTTTTAACACAAACATTTGGGGATAAGCAACAGCCTTGTGCTTATTTCTCTGCTGTTCTTGCCACTGTCGCAAGAGCCCTCCCGAGCTGTCTAAGAGCGGTCGCGGCTTCGGCTCTCTCAATAAGACAATTGGCTGGACTCGTACTTGATTCTAACCTCACAGTCATGGTACCCCATGCTGTGGATACACCTTTGAATAAGACAACGACACAGCACCTCATCAGTGCACGTCTGACTGGCTATGAATTAATATTGTTTGCCAAACATATTACGATCAAAAGATGTGCCACTTTGAATCCAGCCATGTTACCGCCCCCCCTTTTAAGAGTGAAGAGATTGATAAACATGACTAGCTTCTGGACGGAAGAAGAGACGAAAGGACGGGTAGACTTGACTCATGTTCTTTTATCTGACCCACAAGGGGAAATATATGTTGATGGCTCTTGTTTTAAATTACTGGATGGCACTACAACTGCTGCGTATGCTATTATCATTCTGCGTACAATAGTTGAAACATCACAAGTTCCTTATCAGTCAGCCCAAGTTGCTGAGCTTGTTGCCCTAATACCACCTTGCAAATTGAGTGAGGGACTGGTTGTCAATATTTATACTGACAGCAGGTACGCCTTTGGAGTCGCACATAACTTTGAGCGACTCTGGGCAGAAAGAGAGTTCCTAACTTCACATGGCACAAAGATTCAGCATGGGCACCTTATATTGAGGCTTTTGTCTGCTGTGACACTCCCTCAGAAATTGGCTATAGGAGAGTGTAGTGATCACTGGAAAGCCACAGACAATGTAGGTAATTGAAATGCTTTTGCAGATCAGACAGCTAAGGAAACAGCCCAGACTAAAACTAAAAGGATGTTTGTAGTAGGTCCTTCTAAGTGCTTGCCTGAAGTTACCATGTTTGAGGATACACTTGAGAATGTGAAAGAGATCCAAAGTGAAGCAACAATACAAGAATTAGCAATATGGCAGGGAAGTACAGCACAATTGAACAATGAGGGATGTTGGATTGATAAGTCAGGGAAGTAAAGATGGATGTTGCCAGATGCATATGTTCTTCCTGTAGTTACAATGGTACTTGGCCCAGCTCATATCAGTGCTAAGGGTATTTGCAAGTTGTTCGACCCTGTATGACAGAATAATAACATTCCAACATCTGCTGCACAATTAGTGAAGTACTGCATGGTGTGCATGATGCACAATACTGGAATGGGTACCCCTACACCACCCGGTAATTCTGCACTGCTCATTTTCCCTTTTGAGGTCCTTCAGATGGACTATATTGAATTGGATAGGTGCAATCATTTGAAGTATGTTTTGGTGGCTGTCTGTGAATTCAGTCAATGGGTTGAGGCTTATCCCACTAAAGACAATAAAGCCTTTACAACTGCAAAGGTACTCCTAAAGGAGTTATTTCCTCGTTTCAACTTGCCCCGTTTGAGCTGGAGTGATAAGGGAAGTCATTTTAATGCTAAGATGATTTCATTGATTTGTGATGGGTTGTGTATTAAGCAGATATTTCATGCTGCCAATCATCAGGTTTGGTTGAGAAGTACAATGGTAGTCTAAAACTATCAAAGATTCTGGAGACCACAGGGTTACCATGGCTAGATGCTTTACCACTAGATCTTTTGTCGACAAGAACAACATCACATTCTAGGACAGGATTGTCACCGTAAGAGGTCGTGTTTGGATGCCCGGCAAATGTATGGGGCGTCCCGCTCACACATCGTTTTTCAGATATTGAGATTCTGTTGTTGATAGACTATCTTTGTGATTTAACTGAAAGCTTACGTTCTACTCACCAACAGGTCCAGAAATCCCTGCCAGCTTCACCAGAAGGGCCCGGACACGATACTCAGCCTGGTTATTTTGTTATGGTGGGCAACTTCCAAAAGAAGAAGAGTTTGGGGCTGTGGTGGAAGGGACCGGAACCGGTCCTCTTATCAACATGTACTGCAGTCAAGGTTGACGGCCCTAAGAACTGGATCCATGCGACTCATTGTTGCAGGGTCCCCCTGCCTTTGCCCTATGATCAGCAGATGAAAGATGGAGTAGGGTACTCTGAGTGTGGGATAGTGCCTCCATTTTTACCCTTCAGCAACACCAGGCTGACCTGGACCAAATCGGATGAGGAAAATGATGAAGTGCTGAATACAGCAGTTTCTCTGGAAATAATAGCAAACCAGGAGGCCTTTTTGTGGATTCCTTTGTGTCTGGAGTAACTAGATACAATCTGCGACCTCGGCTGAGAAACAGTGCACCAAAGGAGTCCAATTAGGTAGGGATCGACTGTGTAAGTTAGGATGTACTTTGTTATAATTCCAACAGAGCTAGTTTAGGGTAATGTGAGACCTATGCACTCTTTGAACATTGGACAGGATATGTTGAAAGTATTCCCTTGGGGGTACATTATCCTGGTCAACATGGGAAACCGACCTTAGGACAGTGCAAGCTCCACTGCCGGTGCTCAAGAGCACCAATGTTTTGAAGGATAATAGGAGCCTGTACCAGTGAAGCTCTGATGGACACTGGGAACTTGTATATTCTTCTTGCTGTCATTTTCCCCTTTGCTTCATCCCTTTGGCAGAATGGCTTCTGATGAAGAGCAGCCAGTGATTCCTCTTGTTCATACACATGTATTTTGATCAACAAAGAAAAAGATACTATGTACTATTTTTGCAATTTCACTGCTAATAATTCTAGGTGGGGTGTCCTGGGTTTTTGAATGTAATCATAATACACTGTTGAGTGTTTCCCAAACCCACACAAAAAGAACAGCCCGAGTAATGTATTTCTAGACACACATAAAGGATTTTTGGGGGCAGGTACGTCTTGTTATCCCACTGAATCTGTTACAAGTGTATGGACTGTTTACCCATTGTCACTTGTCAATTACTCCTATACTTGCCCAGCCCATTTCATAGAGGTAAGGGTTGAGTTTGGTATGACCCTTTTTTGTATTACCAAAAGCCATGAGGAAAGTGGCATTCGGGTGTGAAAATAACACGTATTGTGATAGCTTGTACACGAGAGAGCAGAACATCACCTTAGTGGGCTGGCACTGCCAAGATTTAACGGTTACTCAAAAATCTGGTTATTACCCAGCATGTTGCGTGATAATTAATAGTACTGATGAATTTCTGTATGTCCATTGTTCTGGAGTAATACTGTTCAAGAATACAATGTCTCTAGTGAAAAAGAAAGATCCGAGTACCTTTGGAATGAATACCAGATATGCTCCTGTAGATTATCAAAGCCCACTTTATGCACACCCAGGATTTCATTTTTTATCCAAAGGCACTTACTCAAATGTTCAGAATGGTACAGATGATGTTTTAGGAATGGTGCTTCCCTTAGGTGTAACCTGTAAGTATAGTAAGCCTAGTGTAAGAAGGGTAAAAAGAACATTGAATGCAGAGTTTTGCGATGGAGTGACAGATTTGGAAGTTAATGATTATAGTAATGGTATCACCTTCGGGTATATTCTTTCTTCCATTATTACCTTTGCTGGTACAGCAATGGCTAGGGGTGAAGGGGCGAAAGAATATTTTGGGTGTCACCTTCAGATATTGTCTAACTCTACTGTAGCAGCTCTAAGTGACATCACGACCCAGTTGGAAAGTATGCAGATATATTCACAGCAGACTAGATAGGCTGTTGATTTCATTATAGCTAAAAGTGGCAATGTATGCATTGTAGTGGGAGACCAGTGTGTAGTCGGGAAGACTAACATGGAAAAAAACATTACCCAACAAATTTTAGACATCCATGAAAATGTTAAAGGAATGGAGAGTGGGAACTGGAGTTGCTCCCTTTTAGGTAGTTGGAGTTGGATCTTTGAGAAGGTGATTTACTTCATTGTGATTCTGATTTCGTGCTGTGTTCTGGTCCAGTGTCTCCCCTTATGTTGTTTGTATTGCACCACCCTTCTCGCTCCTAAGTGAATACCAATACATGATACTAAAGCAGCAATTATGATTCCGAAATAAGTAGAGGATCTTATGCAAATAGATGAGGGTAGTTTTGAGACTTCTTCCCTCATTACTGCTTCCCTTCCCGAAGCTGAAGATGTGGAGATCTAAACTAGTTTATTCGTGATCTATTGAATTACATGTCTTTCTGTTACTACACAAAAATGTTTAGCTCATGCTAAAAGGAGGGTCTGTTAGAATAGAAAAAAATATGCTTTAGCATTGTTTTATGTAAGTTAGCATTCACAGTGCCATTTTGTGTAGGGGTGTCATTTTGTGTCATGATGGAAATTAATCCTTTGCCATTTTCGCGAAAGGGCCTTCTCTTGGCAATGTTTCTTTGGAGCTGAGTTCTGTTACACTAATGAATGCACTGTTCTTATAAGCGCATATTTTTCCTTTAGACGTAAGCCTTCTCCCACTTGTCTATTAGTGGGTACAGGGAGAGAGACCTTGGATAGTAGATGACGTATGCCCAGCCTCATAATCAAAACTTACTCCACTCTGAGTGTACTTTTAATAAACTGTTATTGGTTTGTATTTTCTACTGTCTGACTGACGCTTCATTTGTATGGAAGGCTGAGAGGTGGTTGTAAGTGACCCAAGTGACCCTAATCAGGCCACTTCCTTCAGTTGCTCTGCATACCAATTAGCCTGTGTTCTCAATCTTGTTGTATTTTTGTGGTTGAGGGGGCCAGGGAGATGGTGCAGGAGGTGATCCAATTGTTGAAATTCTTGATGGCTCTGGGAGGTTGTTTCTGTGCTTGGGTCGGTCGGTGTTGTGAACAATGTTCCATTCCATGTCAGTGATGCTGTTCCAGTTTCAGCAGGCTGGTATGGCAGTGGTTCATTGGTGTGGGACCAGAAGAGAGATGCTGAAATTGACTAGTGATTGGTCTTAAAGGAGACTGATGTGGCCTAATTGACTCAAATAGTTGGTGGAAATAAAGTCCAAGCGGTGTTCGGACCTTTACTCCTCAAGAATAATTTTATTTCGGTTCAGAGAACCATAAATGTTTAACAATAAAATTATCACAGTTTAATAAACAACCACAATCAATGAATTACAAGAGAACACTTCATAAAATTCCGGCAGTATAACAATTCTTTACATACAATGGTTGGTTTGAAACAGCGTAATATTACATAGTTCATACATTTCCGACAGTATATAATTCTTTACATACAGTAATCAGTTTGAAACAGCAATGTTTACTCATAGCGTTTTCAAATAGCCATTGAAATGTTTATGTAATTGGCTACCACGATTCAAATATCAGGGGTAGTCAATGAGAGCAATAACTTAAAACCATCAATGTATGTACGTACGTACAAGGGCGAATTTTCCTTAATAAAGGGACTAAACATTTACTCCTTGCTGTTTTATATAAGGTGCAGAATAGAACAACAAAGTGCATAGTGCTTTGGCTTGCAGAGTTGTCACACGGACGAGGTATAAGCTTACCAGCCCACCCTCTTTGGTGTGGAAATGCCAGCAAAAAGTGCACAGTGCATGAATGAAATCTAGTTAAATAAAATCTAGTCCGCAGATTAATAGTAAACGTTAAATAATATTGCAATGGGACGAATGGCATCTGTAGTAAGCCCATCTCATCTTGTTGTGGAAAGCGCATATTGGCCCTGGTGTGGTACGCCTCTCTAATGATAGTTTTGGCATTCAGTGGGATACTTTCAGGGTTATTGTAGAAATGCCCCAATCCTATCTTGTGATATTCATTTCTCAAGAAGTGGTATCTTTAAAGCGTTGGCCAAGTTTTGGGAGTCCATGATTACTTCTCTTGAAAACATTAAGTCTTCTGAGGGGCACCACCTATGCGACCCGCTATAAACTCTAGTCCCAATTTCTTGTGGCAAAAAAGGGTAGGAGCACTGTTCAGGGGCATCAATACTCTTTTAGTAATTTATTTTCCAATACTTGTAACTGACAGCTTATGCGAGGTCCCCACACTCCTGCCCCATACGTTGCAATGGAAAGACATTTAGCTTTATATAGAGTTATTAATTCCCTCTCATGCTTTTGTTCAAATTTATATGCATGGGCACAATGTGGGTGATTTGTCATAATAGCTAATTGTAGGGTTCCCTATGCACAGTGTTAATATTAGCAAATGAAGCATATCATCAAACTTGATAGTTTATCTTTCTCCTGTATGGCCACGTTCTGTTCAGCATTCATGTGACTCATTTGTCAATACTGCAGATCTAATACCTCCTCATCTGAGATGACCCTCTAGACTACCCGTAGCATCAATGTCGCCAGCTTATAGCTGTTGCAACATCCCCATACTATTCTGTCCATGATTGCGTGTAGTATACTTGGCTAGGCCATATCTTCTACTCCCTTTTTATGGATGGATGGGGGAGATAAGTAAAAGTAGCTTTCAATTGGTGCCCAGTATTCCTGTGCACAAGTGCCAAGACTTCAAGGACAATGATACGACATTTAGTGCCCATAGCAAGAGATCTTTAGGAGAGTGTAATGTGCCTCAGTGCTACATCCCCTGGCAATTGCAGTCTTTTTTGCTCCCAAGTACATCCATAATAATAGTTTTATAGTGGTGACTTGAAAGCCAGTTTGTGTATGGATACATTCATCTGTGGTTGCCCCTGCATGGTAAGAGAGTGGAGTTGTGGTCAACTGACCTTTTCTGAGGCATGAGGCACACTTGCACCTTGTTTTCTGCCTTCAGAGGATTAGGCTTGCGTATTCAGCTATCTGAATTCAGACACTTGAATCCTGTGTTAGGGTTTCAATTGTTTGCTTGATGGTGCACTATGTACATATGTGGTCTTTATAAAAAGCGAAAACAAGAGCAAGAACAGTTTCACCACTTTTGCATGGCAGTGTTTTGTGTTTTAATTTGATGAATGCATCAGATGTATGTGGAGTTTTGTCGATATTGAGAGAAAACAGAGCAAAATAAGAGGCAACCAAGTAAATTCTCAAACTTAACATTCTTAAGTATTCCTTGTTACTACAACAACTGTTATTATGTACTTGAAACCTATGTAAGCAAAAGTTACTTTGGAAATGAGTGGGAAAAGAAAAAACGTTAATTTCCCTTTGAATATAATAAATATAGGAACTGATGAAGTGCAAGACTTCCTGATATTTCCTGTTCATTATTAGGGATGGGCTTAACTCGCGTTAATCCGTGTAGCGTAATCACACAGATTGCTTGAAAATGTTCCGAGATTTTGTGAAATTATGCGAGAAGAGTAATTCTACATTTATTTATATTTTCTTAGTGCACAAATGGCCCCTTGTGTTCAAAATGGATGCAAGGCTGGGCCGGACTTGCCGTAGCGGACACCGGGCAATCCCCCGGTGCACTGCACGGGTGGGGGCCTGTTTGGGGCCCCTGGAGCCGGTTTTCGTTACAGGGCCGTTTTTGCAGCATAGCTGCAAAATCGTCCCTTTAACAAAATCGGCCGAAAACCGGCCTTGGCAAAGAGCTTGGCCGCACCCACAACGGAAGGAGGGTGTGAGGGGGGGGAGCCGAGCACTTTGACAGGGCCGGTTTTGGTTCCCTGTCCGGCCCTGATGCAAGGAAGCATTTTGGACTAAGAAATAGAACAAATGTGACAAAACACAAACAGCAGCATGAGCAGGGACTCGTGCCCGCTAAATGTACACTTTGGGTAGGATTTTCTTCCAACTTACTTTTGGCATTCAGCACTAGTTCCTTAGTCCAAAAAAATCCTTGGGCCTCATTTATGAGGCCTTGCGTCAGTTTTGCGCTTCCGATGCGTCACTTTTTGTGATGCATCGGCGGCGTAAGACATGCCACCTGTTGCGCACTATTTACAAAGTGACGCATCTAAGCAGATGCGTCACTTTGTAAACCCCTGCGCTACATTATAACTGCGTCAGGTATAATGTATGCAGGGGGGGCGTTCCCCCGCAAAAAGCCTCTTAGAAGTGACACAGTGAAATCTATGATATTTCACTGCGTGACTTTGAGGACGCTGTCGCGTCAAAATCTTGTGCCTGCCTCACAGCAGGCGTAAGACTGACGCAAGCCCTTTCACATGGGGCTTCCCCTATGTGAAAGGACGCATTGCTGGAGTTGCTTCACTTTTGTGACACACTCCAGCAATGCGTCACTTTTGCTCTTACAGATACGTCAGAAATACTGACGTATCTGTAACTCCTTGTGACATGATGCGTCATACATTAAATATGACGCATCAGGTATGTCGCAAGGAGTGCGCACTGAGAAGTGACGCATCGCTGCTTTCACGCAGCAATGCGTCAATTCTCATAAATGAGGCCCCTTGTGTCTAAAATGGACGTCAAGATCCATTTTGCACTAAGAAAACTTTCAGAATACAAACAGCATCTCAGACAGCCAACTCGCACTCACGAAATGTGTATTCTTTCCTACAAACTAGTAAATTGATTTTATTTCCCAGTCACTCCTCATGAAACCCCTTGAAGATATCTAAATCTGAAAATGGAGCTGTTAAATATTGAAGTTTCAATATTAAAATCCCGTATTTCCCATTTCATCATATAGTGTGCTTTTTGTCAAATTAAATATATATCGAGCATCAATGAATTGATCTTAGCTCCTTTTTACCTCCTAATGACTGTATTTATCTGTTGAAATATGTATTTGTGCTTTTATGGATTCTTATACATGAACTCGAATAAAGCTATTTTGAGTTGAGTCAAATTAAATCATGTTCTATGCTCTACTTACAATATCTGCTAACATAGGGATTTGAATAGTGTTAAATGTTGGTTTCTAACTGCTGCATAATTGACTGGAAATGTATATATCCATGATCAAGCCATAAAGTTGGTACTCACTGTTTCACACTTATTTACACCATTGGGGTTATAGTAGATGGATTGGAAGATGCTACTCTCTTTATTATCCCAATATGCTGTTCAGAATCAGAACAATCACGCACGAGACTCTAAAACGAGTTGGAATAAATAAATCACAATCTTTCTTTGAATTAAGGTTTAAAGGTTTTCAAGCTAGGAAGCTCTTGAATTATTATATCTGCAGACAGTTTCCCAATATTGACACACACTGAAATTAGATAAATGGGCTCCAGAGACTTAATTTATCCTCTCATCGTGTACTGCAACAAATAATCGTGGCAATTTATTTCTGTGTATAAGCAGAAAAAGATGAACATTTGTAGCAAAATACAGTTACTGGTCTTGCAGCTGCTTAGTTTCCTCAGCAATTTCCCATTTCCTCGTTCTCCAGTCTTTAAGGACCAGACTGAATTAACTGATAATCTAAAATCTTATTTTAAGAATTCCCCCAAAGCGTGCTAAACATTTACATTCTTTTGTGAACCCTTTGCCTACACACGTGTTTGAGTTAAAAATAACTCTAATAAACAACAGAAAAATAAAAAATTGTGGTTGACAGGCGTGCCCTTTATATCAGCATTGCAGTCTGCCTGTTATTTTAATTCAATTCAAATGGCTCCAGTTCGAGTTATATTAACAAATCCTTCCCATTACTTTTATTGCTGTTCTTACTTTGGCAGGCCCTTTGGGGTGTATAATGTGACTTTGCTTGGCAGAGAGTTTGCCTGATATTCAGCTGTAACACAGAAGCCAGATACAGCCACCATTGGGGTTATTTTTGGCCTTCCCTACCCTATTGCTTCTCCATAAAATATATTACATTTCCTGACTAACTTGATCAATGTTGAGGGAGGGCGGCAATACACCCCCCACCCCCTATAAAATCGCAAGGAACCTAACAACCTATAAAACTTGTTTTCCTTTTCATAAATATGCCAGAGATAAAACCATGCACGTGGTTTTTACAAAGTAAGAGTCACAGTGATTAAATAAGTGAAAAATGCAAAGTAGTGACAACTTGCAAATGCACAGGCAACTCTGGGCAGAGTTCAAGTAGTATAGAAGCAATACATTGTTACCCACCTCCCTGCTCTGTTTGTAATACTCATTGTATCACAGGGATAAAAAAAAGCTTTCAGAGTTGGATGGGCTGTACTCACAAGTGAGTATTATAGTATACAATCCAATTACCGGGCGCGTGCTTGTGAAAGTGTAAATTTAAAAAAAGAGGGGCAGTGGGGGCAGTCAGTAGATTGTAGTCGAAGTGTAAATATTACAACATAGTTCTGCCAAATTCCCACAAAAAGCAAGTATTCTTAACGCTTATAGCGTTATGTCTTTAGCTCGTGATGGAGCATGTAAAATAAAATGTGCTAATTGGTGCTTAACTGTCAAAATGTCCCATATATTTGACAATCTCCTTATCCTTAGCCATTCTAGTCTTTACTTGTGCCCCGCATGCTGCGACCACGGCCCTATTTCTCTCTATCTGCCCTCAAACATCTAGCCTTCATAGCTCCTGTCTCCTCATCATCAGCCCTGTCTCTCTGCGAGTCCACACAGAACCGTATGCCTCCTACTCAGAGTGACCTCAATGTCTTTACTTCCTCTTGCAAACGTCTGCAGTAGTGCATCATGTCTTCCCTGCATCATGCGAAGCTGCCAGCTTCACCACAACTCACATATCCCCTCACCCCTCCCGGAATGGTAGATACTTTAATTTGTATGTTCTATCAAGGTGTCTCCTCCACAGTCCCTTGAGAATTTCACCTCTTCCGCACGGCCATACGTACCTCTCCAATGTACCTTCACGTCTCTTATGAAGACCCGCACTTATGGTGTGTTTATGGTTTGACACCACTGGTGCAAATGCTGCAGACCAGTCTGAGGCACCTCTCTTCGTGTAAAGAGGCAATTCCCCAGGCTTGTTAACATTCAAAATAAGATTATCGATGGCAAACCATCAGATGAGGCCAATATGCATACCATGAATATGTTTCTGCCCTGAGCACCCGAACTGCCTCTCACAAACATTCATGATACATCAACTGTTTTGAGAAAACATGTGTACGCTGTTTCAACCCTCAGTAGATATAATATGCTTCCTACTGGGGGTAAAGATGGAAAAGCCTTCAGCCAAGCTTCTTGCACGTTGTTTCACCAGCCCACTGCAGCTGAACTCTGTATTTACAAGCAAGGCTTTCATTAAGTGGTCCGGGTCTCTCCGGTGGTAAGCACCGGGAGTTTTTTAAAAGGGGGCCTTGAAACGGTTCTCTATCGTGCTCTGTTTTGTGCCTTGGCACAGGCGGTCCGTTTTTTTCTGGACTGAAGTGACAGCAGGCACATCATTGTGTGCATGCCCACGCTTCTCACTTTTCGCTTGAGGAGAATGTGCAGCAAAACTCCAAGCCAGGCGAGCTATAGACGAAGGGAAATCCTTTAAAGAGAGTAATTTTCTCTCTGGATTTCCCTTTTCTTTTTCATTCATTCAAGAAACTTTATTTCGGTATGAATACCATAAAAAGTATACTAAAAGCATATAAAACAGTACACATAGAAGACATTGTAAATTGGTTAATACAAAAAATAATTTCTAGAGCAATTTCATAATTCATACATGTGAAAACCCGGTTAAAATAATGAGAATAAAAGAATAATAAAGAGAGTACAATAAAAGGCCTTTGACTGTCATTCCAGTCATGTGCCACGGGGGCGTTGCACAGGAATGTATGAATATACCCTTATACTCATTCAGCAAAATTTCCGCGCTTGTGCCACATAGCTGCCAGGAATTGCGAAACAGCAAATACAATGAATTCTGTTGTATCAGACTTTAACACATACAATGTCGAAAGCCCAGATTTTTGCACAGGGGTACAAGCCAAAACCTCCCTGGTTTGACTTACGCCGGGCAAAAAAAGAAGACATGGAGCTCAGTTTCAATTTCACAATTGCAGGCTGGGCAGTTCTTCAAAGCAAAGGGTGACAACCTGCTGGTGAGAGCTCGAAGGGGTGGAACACCATGCCTCAGTTGAACACACAATATTTTTGCTAATATTGGGTATTTGACATCTAAAAAAGGCTCGAACGAGTAGTGGTCTTTCACAGGCAAAAAAGAGACAGTAACAGAGACGATTTGGGGATTACACAGTGCTGCATTAAGTTTATCAGAAAGATAAATAGTCGCAAGCGTGGATCGTGAAATGGCTTTACATTGCCTCTCTGGGTCAGCCCACAGAGCAGGAACTCCTAGCCTCATAAACTCATTCTTAATGAAAGTGAGCCAGGGAATTTTCGGAGCACTAGGATAGGTCAGTATTTCTTTGAGTTCTTGTCTATAGTTTATCAGCTCTGGAGTCACCCAGACCTGTGCCAAAACCTGAGAGGTTTTAGTGCTAGCTCTTCATCAATTGATCTGATCCCCAGGTCCAGCCTTAGAGGAAGGAGCGGGGTACAAGGTGGAAGTCCTAAAAGCTGTCTTAATAATGTGTTCTCAATCCTGGTAATTTCAGACCTGTTACGGTGTCCCCAAAGTCCACATACATAATAGCACCCCTTGCTTACGATTTATAAACTTCCAACGGGGGGCCAACAGGTTTATTAGTGGACTTATTGGATAGTTTGAGGATTCCTCCAGATAGTTGAGCCAGTTTAAGTTGCGAATTGGTTTGCTGGCGACCCCATGATAAGTTCTCATTGATGTTAACCCCCAGATAGTCGAAGGTATATACCCTTTCGAGTCTCGTCGTCCCTACAATTGGATTCAATCTAGTTGTTCTAGGGGGATTAAAGATCATAAATTTGATTTTGAGGGAATTGATCTCCAGTCCCCGGGCGGTACAGAATTCTTCAAATCCATCCAATGTTTGCTGTATCCCCATTGGAGACTTAGAAAGTAAGAGGGTGTCATCCGTGAACATAATGGCAGGCACCCTTTCACCAGCTAACTTAGGAGCATCGTTGTCCTGTACTCCATTAAGTTGCGCGATTATCCCATTGACATAGAGGCAAAACAGGGTCAGTGCAAGCAGACAACCCTGCCTTACTCCCCTGCAAACAGGGAACCGGGACGACAGGGCGCCACTTTTCCCACATTTGACCTGGGCAAAGTTGGCCTCATGCAGCCTCATCAGGACGGATAGAAGGTGAGTAGGGATACCCAGCTCCGAAGAACACTCCAGAGCTTCCCCGGGGAACCAGATCGAATGCAGAGTGGAGATCCACGAATACCAAATAGAGGCTGCCACCCTCTATTCTCACCGTTTTCAAATGCAAGAGTATTAAAGAAAAAATTTGGTCCACGGTGGAGGTATTCTTCCTAAACCCTGCCTGATAGGGACTTAGAATAGCAAACTCCTCTATCCAATCTTGTAAGCGATCCAAAAGAAGTCTTGCAAAGATTTTCTGGGGGACATCAATAAGGCTATGGGCCTGTAGTTGGATGGGAGGAGAGGAGAGCCCCAGCCAAGTACAAGGAACCGCCATGCCTCTCAAGACAGCATTAAAGAGGGTCTGAAGGCACGTACCTCAGATTTTCTGCTCCTGCTTGAAAAGATCACCCAGGAGTTTGTCCAGGCCTGGGGCTTTACCTGAGGCAAGTTTAGTGATTGCATTACAAACTTCCACCACCGTAAACTCAATCACCTCTGGCTGCGTATTAAGTACCGATTGAGTTGGTGTTATTTCAGGGTCGAAAGAGAGACCCTCAGTAGAGTACAAGGCCCGGTATTGACCTTCCCAGACTTCCGCCACTATATTAGGTTCTATGGCTGCTTTTGGCTCGCTGCAGCCAATATTTATAATAGACCAAAATTTACGAAAGTCTTTAGCAGCTTGCGCAAGTGTTAGACTGAACCACTTATCATAATCCCATTCTTCTTTCGCAGACTTGGTTATCCTTTTGTAGTCAGACCCCCCAGGATATAGCGGCATGGATTAGCAAATTTAGCGGCACAAAAATGGAAATTTAGCGGCACAAATATGGAAATTTAGCGGCATTTTATTTCGCCATTTTTCTAACAACAAAGACAGATATCTTAGTTTTATTTAGTTATTTAACAACATGAAGCTATGTATATTTGGTTTATTTACAATGTAGACACTTTGTTTCCCTCGAAAAGAAAGACTTCCTCTCCGGCAGAAGAACGAAACATATGTGGAAATGTTTTCTTTTTCAAGTTTGTAGTTTTGGACATGTGTGCCTCAGTTGCAATGCAGAACTACCGCATGTCCTAACAGAACACTTCAGTTCTGTGATCCTGCTGGAAGTGAAGTAGTGTATTTAAAGCGCTCTGATACCCACGGGTCAAGCTAGCGCTATATGAAACTTTTAAATAAATAAAAGGGTGGGTGACGGTGTACTGCGAAGTACTCTGGGCGCCAGTTCTGCAGCCGCGAGTGAGCAGCAGCACCAGCTTTTATCGAAGTTGCACAGCAGGGCTTGGCAGTAGGAGACACACCCGAAGGTGCCACCGGAGAGAGGGGTGGGTGGAGCAGCCGCCACTGGTGTTGCTGGGTTTGCCACCTTTGCCAATGTAATATACTGTCCATGTGTTCACATTTAAAGATCCTGGACATGATACTTTAATATAACTTTGCATAAAAACGCCTGCATTCATTTTCACCATGCTCACTTCTGTCTTTGTTAACAATTAATTAAATTCAGGGATCGTTAAGGTATCTACAAAACATTTTAAAGCTTTTCTTTCTTGTATTTACTGCTTGTGGGACATTAAATACTGGTGATGCAGGGAGAAGCCGGCCCGTGCCAATGCCAGCCATGTCACACGGACAGGAGAAGAAGGCACGGAAAATGTGGCAGAGACACTCGTCATACTGAGAAGTGATGAGGAAATGAAAGCACAGTTTGTACTGGCAACAACAACCTCTTTCCCGCCATTGTAATTCTGATATTTCACCACACTCCCGCAAGCCACATGTTTCTACTTATATTACCACCATGACTGTTCTTTGTACACTATGTTCTTTTAGCAGTTAGCCAACACCACTATACCTCTTCTTTCCTATACTTGGCATTCTAGCCCTGTCCAGCTATTAAGTAGTCTGTCAGTTATGTCTACACGCCAGAACTCCACACCCAATATTGCCTCGGTGACGCTCACGCTGGTTGCTATAAACGCATGGTTCATGTTTGCCGTCGGTTATCCCAGATATCCAGTCCAAGATCCAACGGCTCATCGGTTAGCACACTCACCATTCTACTCACTCCACCTTCAGTACACCTTGCTTTTACGGTCTATGTAAATTTCCTCCCCTTACAGTCATTGCCACCTCGCTGTGAGATTATTCATTCATTATCATAATCGCCTACCTTGCACGGCCAATCGTTACGGTGAGCAGATAATGGTTTGCGAACGGTGCAATAATTTTAAAATATTATCACCTACTCACCCCGGTACCCTTCTCCTTCAGATCCTGCATCTGTGCGAGCCTCCAGACTCATTGGAACATCTGTTTGCTTTGGTTGTGTAATTGAATTTCCGAGGGTAGCTAATTATCCATTTAGCTTCACATTTTTATGGTAAGCTCTTCATAGGTTCCACGCATTGTCTTATACTTTATTAGGGTAACATAGATTGATGCAGCTATTTCCATTGCAACTCACACATTCAGGTAATTGCGCGCTTCACAATTGTCTAGGCACCATCCCATCGTGCCGCATTTTCACGATTGCTTGTCCTAGACTACGCATCACCCCTGCTGCGGCTTTCTGACGAATGTAAATCAGCACTGTTGTTCTTCACTCACCTTTTTCACTTGACATTTATAATCGGTTCTTTAGACACTCAAGTGTCCTACACAAGGAACCAGTCAATTGTTTGACATGTTTTATTGTCTCAATCCTTCGTTTTAATTATTCAGTCTGCCACTAGTCCAGACCCCCCAGGATATAGCGGCTTTTGTAAAAATGCTGCGCGATTTCTACAAAAGGGCCATTTTCGCGGGCACTTTTGTAAAAATACCGGAATTTTTACAAAAGTGCCGATTTTGCGGCAAACAGCGAAATGGCGATATCCTGCAGGGTCTGATAGTGTGCCCTCCTGTATTTATTTGCAATTCTATTATTTTCTTCTACGGCCTGCAATAATTCCGTTTTGGCCTTCCTACAAGTAGAATTATACCAGGAACAATGGGGAGCCCGATTTCCCTTCTTGAGAACCCGAGGGTTAAGTACATCTGCCAGTTTACTTACCAGGCCCTCGTGAAGAGCCTCCATCTTGTTGAGGTAATCAGGGGGTACTGGTGGATTGGATAGGGCTATGGCCTCCATAAAGGATGGGATAGCCAGCTGTAAAGTTTTTCAATTTGTTCCAGGTGTTCCAGTAATTTCTGCCATCTTATTCTGCGCCTGTCGCTAGATAGAGTAAGATCACCAACATTATCCCCGGAAAGTAATACACCACTCTTACTGGTAATATGCAAACCCAGTTTCAGAATTAGGGCAATATGGTCGCTATCAACTCTTGTAAAAACGTTAAGATCTATTACCTTCGACCATAGCCTTGTCTCTACCAGAATGTAATCAAGGTGAGACGTTTGTCCAGGTTTGTTAAAAGTGAATTTAGCTGGGATATCAGAAGGGGTGCGACCATTGCATGCTTGTAGGGAGTGAGTTAGAGTTAGTGACGTGATCTGTATAGCTAGCGACGTCCATGCCCTAGACAGTGGGGTCTGGATCCGAGTAATAGACCAATGATCGTCCTCTGCCACTAGGACGACTTCACTCAGACCCTCAAGGGGCTCGTATTGGCAATTCAGTTTGCCCCCAACCAGGACATAAGTACTACTCTGGAGTGTTGAAATAAAGAGGGACAAGTCCTTGAAAATACTGAACTCTTTGGTTAAACTGACAGGGCGGTAGTAAACATTAATCAATGCTAACTTAAAAGCATTAGGCAGAGCAAGAACTACACATTGAATGTCTTTAGAACATGTATTTAGTAGCTTAGCCATGCAGCCCAAATGAGAGCACTGTTTTACCGGACCAAACATTAGAGAGTGGGCCCAGCCCAGCCTACTCCAGCCTCGAACGGGCTCAAACAGGCCCGCCCTTGGCCCAGGGTTTCGCCCGGCGCACGCCCGCGTGCATCCGCGGGGCGGAAGTGACGAGGTCCTTTAAAATCCCCGGAAGCTGTGTCAGGTGAGAGCGATCTGTGGGGTGCCTATTTGCCTCCTGGGATCTCGAGTCCCGGTTACTCCCTCCACACTCCCAGCGGTGGGGAAAACAGTAGCGCTGCGGCTCCAGCGAAGCAGGAGCGGTGAGGTCCTTTAAATCCCCGGCAGCTGTGTCAGGTGAGAGCAATCTGTGGGATGCCTCTTTGCCTCCTGAGACCTCGAGTCCCTGTTACTTCCTCCACACTCCCAGCAGTGGTGAAATGCAGGAGCAGCAACATCACCTTGGTGTCACCAGGGCTTTAAGAGGATGCTTTTAAAATAATATATACAACAAGCCACAGTTGCTGCTTATTTTTCTTTGCAACTAACAACCATTGACAAAGCCAATAGTCCTGACTTCTTGTAGGTATTATGTTACTTGTTGCAGAGGCACTACTAGAGGCAAATTTTGGGGGTGGGGTGGGGTGCAACTAAAAATTTCGGGGGGGGGGGGGTAATTATCCCAGCAATAGGCAGAGTGGAAATGAGGGTTTAAACAAAAATAACAAAGCCTCGTTAACACGTAAATGGTCTTTTAAAGACCTGTGAAGTACTCGGGTGCGGCTGCGATAAGCTCAAAAACTGTCTGTGTGCCAGCGGGGGAAGCTGTGTCAGCCCGGGCTGACACACATGGCGGGGGATGGGCTGAAGCCCTTTGAGTTCAATGGGTGCTGTGCGCCTGACTTGTTGTATCCTATGTCTGGATGCAATGACAGAAACAACAAAATACAGATTTTTGGAATAAAGAATAAAGATTTTTTGCTAACTTGTTTTTCAGCCACCCCCTTAATTAAGTAGGCCATGCTCCTTTGAGAGACTCCACAGTTTTTTCATCCCACTTAAAGCCCTGATTTCAGGGGCAAATTCACCCCAAATGAGGCAAAATATTGAACTCTCTTAAGAAGACAAGTGAGGAATGGTTTTTATTGCACTAGCTAATAATATAACAGCTGGGAAGCACGCTCCTTGTCTCCAAAACTCCCAGTGGACTGCAGACCCTATTACACAAATTTAAATCGTTTTGTGTTGTAAGGGGGCTAGAAATAAACACTAGCAAGACAAAACTAATGATGCTCAATCCACAGAAATCTTTTAGAGGTAGGTTTAAAATAAATAACATTAGATTGGAGTAGTTATGTAGTTTTGAATATTTGAGTGTAAAGCTGGTTGAGGGAACATAGATATACTTTAATAAGACGCATGTATCCAATTTTTGGCCTGCTTTCGAATAAGAAACAACTAAACAAGGACAATATATCTTCAATGACACATATATCTCCAAGTAGCACTATGACTGTTACATGAGGATGTTGTCCACAATCACTACACACTGGACACACCCTAATAACACTTATATCCACTCTTCATACAAATGTTTACCAACTTCCCACTATTAGGTACACCTGTATGACTAATAGATGCTTTTTGGTCTTTGAATCAAAGATTCATGTAGAGTGTAACTGATGATAGCTGTTCCTTCAGTATGTTGCTAATATCGTCTGCACAGTTTTATACCTTTTTCTTCCCCACACTGCCATCTTGCCTACACAGGAGCAGAGCCGTGTGATCGGCTCCACGGGCACTCTTGAAGGCTGGTGATCACAAAGAGTGGGTGAGTCCTCCATTAAACGAAATGATTTTTTCTGTCCTGTTTTTTCCACAGGGATATCATTCACCTTTGTTCACTGTGGAAGATCACCTGTTTTTAAACTTTTTAACCTTGTCTGTATTTTCGTCCGCCAGTGAGCGGCCTCACTAGAATATAAGTAGCATGCTTTGGAGTCACCATGGAACATTGTTGGTGTCAGTGAACAAACTGCAAATATCAGATTCCTTTTTCTCCCACAGGTAGATCCAGGCAGGTCCAGAAGACTTAGGGTAAAAGTGTCATCTCTGACTTACTGAAACTTTGTTTACCTTTTATTAATTTTTGTAGATAGCTCACATTTTTAGGCCCTGAAGAATCGCAAGGTTAATACACCACTAGTGAGAATCATGTTGACCAACACACTTTTACAAGAGCACATAGGCACACTTAGTGGACGTGATAGCGCCTTGTTATACTGCTTTTAATTAGGACAGAAGACCCCCAGAATAAAGTTTGTCCATTCTAGGTACTCCCAGCTCTATTTTATCTCACATCACAGCATCTACACTATTGGGCCCCACACCCGCACTTCACCATACAGCAGTTGGATAAAAGATATCCGACAAAGAGCCCCTTTTTAGGAGCCCGTTGGGGATTGCACCACTGCCCCAATGAAAAGCAGCCCATATGATGAAGCATGACACCTGAAAGGGTGTGTGAGGGCATTATGATCCAACAAATGGATCCCCACAACTATCCTCTCTAGGGAATAGTGAGATCCAACCACTTGGCTTCTCCAAACTGCTAAAGCTTTTAGAGAGGAACAACATAGCAATCCCCTTTTTGTAATGTCCTGGAAGCCCCATATGACTAATATCAACCTAAAGTTTAGACAGATTTTAGGATCCGTGAGAAAGGAACACTCGGGATCCTTCACTAAACCGGTCACGCCAGCATTAGATATTTATAGATCCATAGCAGTAGGTGCTCTGTATGGCGCAGAGCTGTGGGGTTTTGATAAAATGGATGATCTCACCTTAACTGAGAATAGATATTTGAGGAACTTAGTTTCTCTTCCATCAAGTACACCACTACTTCCTCTCAAGTTACATATTGGTGTCAGATCTATAAAGGATCTAGCTAAACTACCCACTCTCTTGTTTTGGGTGAGGCTCCGCTCAACCCTGGACCTGTACCCTTATGCCCTGACTTGGGAGGAAGTACATACTTTAGATATTAACAAGAAGAGGTTGGATAAGGGACTTAAACATCTTATTAAAAAATATTGGGGTAACAGGAGGTTGTACCCATTCCCAAGATCTCCTCACAAAAAATCTATTAAAATCTATGTACTGGGATTGGATATTTGGAAATGAGATCAGGAACAGCAATTTAGGAAGACTAACATGGAATTCCTAGATTTTAAACCACAGTGTTTGTTGGAGAGTTTCCTTGATGTGATAAAGAACGCTTTATATCCAATTTTGTTATGGTACAATTCCTCTAAACACATTTACAAGCTCTTGGGTAGGCAATTCTACTACCGGTAGGGGCTGTCCATGCTGCTATGCCCCCAGAGAAACCATAGTCCATGCCTTGTTTGGCTATGCAGCCTATTCAGTCCCTAGGAATAGATGACTGGCTCCCATATGCAAACAACTGGGCATTAGGGACTATAGAGAGGCACTTTGTATCTTAAAAATGAATGCCAGACCTTTATTTGTGTGTGCGACCGCTAAGTTTTAAGTCATATGTGAGGTATCAGAAGGAAGGCACGATCGAAACCATCTACCCTGATAATTTGATTCAATGTGATTCAATATCTTTGGACAGTGATTCGTAATCTCCACTATCGCAAAGTACATATAGTATTAATGTATAAAAAGCAGGCGGTTTGGGGGGGCGAGCTTAAAAAACGTAACTTTCACCCTACCTCCATTAAAATATCCGACGGGCTCGTCTAACTTCACAACATGGGTACCCACTGAGCCAAGGAGTCACCTGTTCTAGAGATTGCTGAGATCCACCAGCTCTGCCCTACACAATTGGACTTGTGACTCCGGACCGAGGTCGCGAGAACGTACTGGTCAGGAGGACATCCGCAGCAGCTCCACTAGACCTCGCTTGTTACTGTCGGGGCCTGCGGGCACAGGCTGGCGCTCTGCTTTCGCCGCAGCTGGCGAGTGGCGGAGGAGGATGGACCGGCGCTCTGGTAGTGTCCCTAATTTGATGTTTGCTGGCGGAGCTACTGGGTGGAGGTGGCGCTGTGACGAGTGGGCTCCGGTATACGCATAATTGAGCTGCAGGGATGGGAGCCTGGATTTCTGGGGCCACTGTGGAGGTTGGGGGCATCATGATAAGCCTCCCCCCATCGCATCCTTGATTATAGGGCTATAAGCAAAGTGGGGATCTTGAGAACTGATCAGCGTCGGGCCGCCATTGTTTTGAGGCATGGTGCCCCTCTCCCATCTGCATCGAGTGCTTCACTATACATCAGCTCTGAGGACATTTGAAATTTTGTGGTGGCGGCTTGGAGGCTACATGGATTCCGGGTCTTGAACCTTGCTGATCCATGTTGTGGCTTGGATTGGATGTGCACTGATCTGTCTGTGCTCCTATTTGTTTTGGGGGCACAGGAGCTTTGTGCAGCAGCCATTTTGGGAGGACGTTTGTTTCCCACATCATCCACGGCACAGTTTCACTGGAGCTTTTTGAGAGTGCAGAGCAAGTTGAACATTTACATTTTATTTCAGGCACAGGCCTCCCCGGTTTTTGGGTCCCACCACCCCTTCACTTAGAGTCTGAATTTAGGGTTGGTTCCGAAGCAATGGCTGCTAATAAAGGCACCAGGCAGTGCAGCTTGGTGAAACTATCCACATTTTCCCACTCTAAAGTTGATGCGGTGGAGGAGAAGCAAACAGAGAGTGAAATGAAACAGTCAGCTGTCACAGAGGGTCCATCTCTCATCAATGTCATGGAGGCTATTCAAGGGGTTCGCACAGTGTTGGATCACAAGATTGACATGGTAACAACGAAAGTCACCCTCATACACGCTGATCTTCACAAAATAGGCGATAGAGTCAAGGAAACCGAAGACTCAGTCAAAACACTTCAAACGTCAACAAAGTCCTTTGAATCAGCAGTTGAGCGTCTACAGGCCTAAGACTTCGACTTTGAAGCAAAATTGGAGGATTATGAAAGGCGCACATGAAGAAACAATGTTCGTATTTTGGGAGTTCTCAAAAAGTCAGAAGGGCAGGTCGCTGATTTGTTCATCAAGAAGCTAATACAAAAGCATCTACCTCCCAGATCCCTCTCTAAATTTTTTCGGTGGAGAAGGCACTCCGGATGCCAGGTGGCTCCCCAAGGCCGGGCACCCCTCCGCGGACCTTATTCCTGAGAATATTCAATGTTCTGAATAGGGACATCATCCTTCAGGCAGCCAGGGCTGCTCCACCTCTTAAATTTGGGAATTTTAATATTACCTTTTTTCCGGACTTTATCTAAAAGGTACAACAGAGACGTAGATCCTTCCTCGAAGTAAAGCAGGCACTTCGCGGACACAATCTTAAATATGCCATGCTCTTTACTGCCAAATTGAGAGTAATTGCTGAGGGGAAATCATGTTTTTTCCAAACTTCAGAGGAGACCTGGGACTAGCTTCAAGGCTGACTTTCCTCCAACGCTCACCGGCGATCATCTCCGAGTGAAGAGCAGAGGCTGGACAGTCAGCAAGAAAGAACCAACAGATGTGGGAGTGAATGACTGCTGGCTCCATTCTCATTTAGAGCGGACCCATGTTGCCTGCCAGATATGGGACGGTCTCTTGCCCAGCTGCACTTACGATGAGTATTAACGGATTCTATGTCGGCGAGGGTCCATTTGTATGGCGAGATACGGAATTGGGGGTGCTGGTTCCCTTTATTGGGGGGGGGGAGTCGTGATCTAACAGACTGGTTGGTGGTGGGGATGGTGCAGTGCATCATATCATAGTTGGAGGGCAGGGTGGCGGATGGCATGTAAAGTTAAAGTGCGTTGTGGGTTGGCTCCTGACTCTGGCTGTGCTATGCTTAAGAGCTCATATATTAGTTTTTTGGCGGATTGATAATGCAACCTTTTGGGTAGTCCATCAGTTTAACGTTTCCCTCCTTAGATTAGACATGTTTGGGGATTACAGGTGCTCTGCAAAAGTGGGGGGGGGCAGTTTGAGCCCATTTTGCAGGGAGGCAGGGTGGAGATGGGTTCCAGGGTTTTTAATGGGTATTGTTGCAGTCTTTGTATGTGTGCAGTACAAGTTTATGTGCAATATTTTCTTCATGGCGAACTGGGTTATTCCTACTGTTGTTTCCAGGATGCACAAATCAAGTATTTACTATTCCTTGAGCTGCTGCGGATGGGGAGTGTCAGCACTACCCCGCAGTTATCCTACACACATCAGGGCGTTAACCGTTTGTTTAAATGAATACTGACCAAGGTTCAAACCCACAATATGGACGCTTGAAACTACTCTCTTGGAATGTGAACAGCCTGGGGGATTGTATTAAACAGGGAATTGTTCTACAATAGTTGAAACGGCAGGTCCCTGATCTGGTTCTGCTCCAGGAAACTCAGATTCATGGTACCTCCTATTGTGCTCTTAATAGATGGGAGTATAAGTTGGTGGCTCATGCAGGTAATGCAAGAGGATCCGGAGGGGTGGGCATTCTGGTACAAATGTCCCTCCCTTTTCAAATACAGAAGATTACCCGAGATCCACTGGGCAGGTTGGTGATGGTTTTGGGACAGTGGGTGGGGAGGCCCATTAATGTAACTTCTCTCTATGTGCCCCCAAACATCACACTGGCTGACTTTAGGACCTCATATGTTGAACTTGATGGTGATGTATTAGTGGGGGGAGATTGTAATGCTGCTCTCAATGGAGAACTGGTCCATCTGCTGTCCAGCAGGGAAGAGGCGTCTGGTAAATTAGTGGCAGAATTTCTTGAGCTGCTGGGCTTGATAGACTTGTGGAGGACATGTAATTCTACCTCCTCCCAACATACATTTTATTCTGGGGTACATGGGAGCCTGTCCCATATTGATTATGTTTTCTGTAAGGCCTCTCAGCTCCCCATGTTTGATGGGAACATCTTCCTTCCCAGAGGTATTTCTGACCATTCCCCGATTGTGACATATTATTGAGGTTTTCCTCCCCCTACCTGACACAAAATGGTTCTTAGCCCTTGGTATCTTAAAATGCCAGAGATCAGAGAACAGTTGATGAAAGCTACCCAAAATATTGTGCAGAAAATTATGGTTTGGTGTCATCGGAAGTAATGTTATGGGAGGTCTGCAAGGTGGTAATCTGAGGTAGTGGAGTGGAGGCGGTAGCAAGTCATAGAAAAGAGAAGAGTAAACAATTGGACGATTGTGAAAAAGAGGTGACTGCATTAGAGGGCGAGTTGGTGGCCTCTCATACGCCTGCTACCGCGCATATATTATCCATAAAACCAATGGAATACAGGGATATTGCAGAAGAAGTTGCTAAGACCCAGTACCGGGTCACCCAACATCATATTTAGAATATGGGTGATAAGGCTAGCAAGTTATTAGCGTGGTTGGACAAAAGAGAGTTGACCAATAGATGGGTGGTTCAGATTGTGGGAGAGAGGAGAGGGGTAATACAGGACAGGATTAGGATTGAGGAGGAGTTTGCCAGTTATTTTGAGCAGGTATATACTTCCACGCTGTCGTCTACCAAGGCGGAAGCGGTGGAACTGCTGGCTACTTTGCTGTTACCTGTTTTAGATGCCCAAGACGTTGAGGATTTATAAGCAGCTTTGACAGCTGATGAGGTGTCTAAGGCAGTCAGCTCACTGCAGTCTGGTAAAGCCATGGACCAGAGTGGCCTTTCAATTGAATTGTATAAGTCAAATGGTATGACTATTGCCATAATCCTAGTTTGAATGTATGAGGAGAGTGTGAGTCAGAGTACTTTGCCTGCAACGTAAAGATTAGCAAATATAGTGGTCATTCATAAAGCAGGTAGTCCCCCCTTACTTGACCCTGAAGTTAAAATCCTAACTAAGATTCTAGCACAACATCTCTACCCGTGCCTCCTCAAATTAGTACACCCGGACCAATCAGGCTATATGCCTACCAGGAATACAGCATTGAATCTCTGCCATCTATATGGTGTCCTGGGCAGGGCCACTCCTATACAGGAGGATTCCATTATAATGTCTCTTGACACCAAAATGGCATTTGACATGATTGAATGGTCATTTCCTTTTACTGTGCTTGAAAGATATGGATTTGGTGGTCGGTTCCTGTCCTGGGTGCGTCTTCTTTACTCTGACACCCTTGCTAGGATTTCAGTAAATGGTGCTCGTTCTGCACCCTTTGCATTGCTCGCTACCGCCCCTGCTCTTTGCCTTGGCCCTTGAGCCATTGGCGATCTGGATAAGGGGAGACCCCCTTGTCAGGGGCCTTAATTGGTCACTGGATTGGACAGACAAGATTTTCCTCTATGCCGATGATGTCTTGCTGTATCTGGCTTGTCCTTACTTTTCGATCCGAATTGATATCTTTGAGCAATTCCAAAAATATTCCAGGTGCACTATTAATTGGGATAAATCCTTGATTTATGTTTTGAGCGGGGACTGTGAGGCCCAAATAGTAACATATGGCTTTAGATATTTAGGAATATATATTACCTCAAATTTTATTAACATAATTTAAAGCCCTACTTGCTCCGCCTTCAAGCGAACATAAACCATTGGAAAACACTACCCCTAATGCTTTTAGGTAGAGTGGCACTTTACAAGATGATGGCACTCCCGCGCTGTCTGTATGACCTGCAAAATACGCCATATTTTGTTTCACAGCAGTATTTTCAGTCAATCGATTTGGAGGTCCATGCTCTCCTTTGGAACCAAGGTTCTCCCCAGATTGCTCTCACAAAGTTAACAAAAAGCTGGTATGATGGTTGCATTGCTCTGACTAATATTAGATCGTAATATTGGGCCTCACAGCTAGTTGTTTTAAATCACTGGGCCCATCGACCTGTATCGGACCCCGCATATAGAATGCACAGACATAACATGTCTTCTGGCACTAATTCAAGGGCCCTTTATGGGGGGACATGGTACGCACCCAGATTTACTCCAACGTCTTCGACGGTAGACATATGGCACAAAGCAACACGTGCTCTGGAGTGGAAATACAAGATCACGGAAGTTACCCCATTACTAGAAGCGAACCACCTAGGTATGTTATCGAAGCAGCCAGGGTTTGATAAATGGGACTTGATTGGTCTCTCGAAAGTCAGAGACATGTGGGCCAAGGGGAGAGTAATTCCATTTAGCGATTTGCAAAGAGACTACCAGTTGCATGAAAGAGTAACTTTTCACTGCATCCAGGCCAAAAACGCTTTGAATAAAGCTATTCCAAAGGACTCAGATTTTCCGATTTCCTCGCCTCTGGAGGATAGATTGTTGTATGAGTATCTTCCGGAGAGAGCCATCTCATTGACCTACCATAAGTTCTTAAATCATACTCCAGAGGCTTAGGAGAAACTACGTGCAAAATGGGCAGACGACATAGGGGGACTTGGACGATGATGATTGGCGGGAGGCATTGGCCTCACCTCGCGAGGTAGCGATCAGATCAAGACTTAAATGTATACAACTCACATTGTTGCATCAGACATATTATACCAACACAATACTGGTCAAAATGAGGGTTGGTACCTATGTTCATCAATGGTGACAGTGCCCAGTCTTCCAGAGGTATTGGGAAAGGATTCTCACGGGTATGTTCTGCATATGTAATTCATCTATAGAGGTTTCCCCTCGGCTCTGTCTGTTTAACATCTGGGAGGCCACGTATCTGTCATGTGCTGAGCAGAGGTGGGTTGCATTGGGCTATATGGTGACAAAACGCAATATAGCTAGAATTTAGAGAGGAGAAGTCGAGTTAAATACTCGGACTGGGAGTCTGATATGGACTGGTGCATGCAAGCGGAAAGGCTGTTTATGAACGTAGGGGTTGTCCCTATAAATGCACAAAATCTGGGGCCCATGGAATGAGAGTAGGGATTTGTTTTGCACTCCAGTTTGCCTCCCCCATCCCTTGTGGTAGACGAGGAAGACATTTAAGTGATTTAACTATGGAACAATGCTGTTTGCCTTTTTTTTACGATAACCCATTTCATGAACTTGAATTTTTACTGTATTTCATAATTAATAGAAGTCTAAATTGATGCAATGTACTGCATTTTTTATTGTATTGTGCGTTTTATGTTCTTCTTGAATAAAAAAGATTTAAAAAAGAAAAAGCAGAAGTTTTGGGGGTGCATTAAAATGTATTGTAAAGGAGCAGAAGGGAGTTATGATTGCTGGTATTTACCCTGAGTTCTCATAACCCTGGATAGTGAGTAGGTGCTTGGACTGTCTATAAGCACATAATGCATTCACTCATAACAATAGAAAGTCTGAGATCAAATAATTCAGCATTTTATTTACATGTATTACAACAATCTGCCCTAAAGCATTGAGAGGTCACTAAACAGGTCACCACCATCAGGTATTGTTTCTCTGGCTGCCTCAGCCCAGGTGGAAGAGGTTGATAACCTCGAAACGCGTTGGCAAAAAATTGCATCACGGAACACTGAGGTGGCCAGAGAAACAATACCTGATGGTGGTGACCCGTTGAGTGACCTCTCAATGCTTTAGGGCAGATTGTTGTAATACATGAATTTGCGGTGGCCCACGTCATAGGAGAGGAGCACCATCTTTCAAGAATAAAGAGGCTGGGAGTTAAAATCGTTCAAATCCGCAGCACAGGAAACCAAGATTAATGAAAGCCGCCTTGGGAGCCATAATCCTACAAAGGAAACAATGCTAAAGATATGAAATATGCGCATTAAGCCTACTATAGGTAATACAGATTCACATTTGGGGACTACAAATCCCAACATGCAAAGGGACAATGATGTACTATACACAGCCCACGAAGGGCCAATCAAAGCATGAATTAATGAATTTAAATATGACCATTCACCGCGCCTGATTCAATTAGTAGCAAAGGAAGAAGATAACCTCAAAACGCGTTGGCAGATAATTGCATAACGGAACACTGAGGCTGGTTCAGTGAAATTGGCAGGCCACAGGCTCATCGCCACGAGCTCCAGCAGAAATGCAAAATGGTTACTCACGCCATCTGTAAACTTAATGCCACCTTGGAAAGTCCAACAACCACAGCTATCCAACGAGTCCTGATGGCAAAATTACTACCTTCCCTCAACTATGCGATACAGGCGTTCCCAGGCAAATTTGTGCAAGACCTTGAAAAGATCAACTGTGCAGCCTTCAAAAAGCTATTTTGTCTTCCAGCGTGCACAAGGTACACTCTAATTCGCCTGTAATTTAACCTTAATCAACAATCGTTGGAAGAACTGGCAAGTCTGGGAAAATACTTTTATTTAACCACTGTGGCCCCAAAGAATTCAATGAAGTTTGTTATAAACAAAATATTTAAAAACCCGGGCAACCCGTGGTCAACTGGTCTTGCCTCAGCCAAAGATCTCTTGAACCTAGCTACAGAGAACTGGGACCCTAATATAATTAAGTGTACTACTATTAAAACATCAATAAAAAAGCAAGTAAGATCATGCTCTCGTAAACTAGATGTCAAAGCTTTGACAGCTAGAGGCTTCCATGAGACCCAAAGTTCCCTTCACACTTCTTATGGCCTCAAACCACACCTCACACAGCCAGTGGGGAGGCAAGCCCTACAAAGGATTCTTGCAGCCAGACTACACGTGCTTCCTTTAAAACATCTGTATCCTTCAGTGAAAGTAAGACCAGCGATTACGGAGTGTCACCTCTGCCATTACAAGCGTGAATCACTGACACACATCTTACTATGCTGTCCCGCCCTGTTGCCAATCCGTCAAATCCATCTAAGGCCCATTCTCCTCCAACTGGGCATGCAGACTGCAAAGGAGGCAGTTCTTCTGTTATACTTGCTGGACACAGTGAAGCACTTGGCCAATTTTGCGAAGTTCATCTACCATGCCCGCCAAGCCCTAACGGACAGGTAAACCATGGCACTGCATGGAATCCATCGGAGGAAGGTCCTATGAAGTCTGGCTCCCACTTAAAACTTGCCCGGTGCACCTAAAGGAATAACATTTATTGCATCTTAGAATGCGGACGGCAAAGGAGGCAGTTCTTCTGTTATACTTGCCGGACACAGTGAAGCACTTGGCCAATTTTGCGTAGTTCATCTACCATGCCCGCCAAGCCCTAACGGACAGGTCAACCATGGCACTGCATGGAATCCATCGGAGGAAGGAACTATGCAGTTTGGCTCCCACTTAAAACTTGCCCGGTGCACCTAAAGGAATAACATTTATTGCATCTTAGAAAACAAAACACCAAATGGTGGTTTTAGGATTAAGCTGTGTATATATCATTATTTTCCTCAGTTTTAACTATCCCTTTTATATTGATTGTCCCTTTTTGTATTGCTTTTAATTAATCACACAAATAAAGTGTCATTGTCATTGGATTGCATTGACATTGCATTGCACTGAGGCAGCCAGAGAAACAATACCTGATGGTGGTGACCCGTCCAGTGACCTCTCAATGCTTTAGGACAGATTGTTGTAATACATGAATTCGCGGCAGCCCACGTCGTAGGATAGGAGCACCATCTTTCAAGAAAAAAGAGGCTGGGAGTGAAACTGGTTCAAATCCGCAGCACAGGAAGCCAAGATTAATGAAAGCCACATTGGGCAGCCATAATCCTATGAAGGAAACAATGTTAAAATTATGAAATATGCGCATTGAGCCTACTATATGTAATACGGATTCACATTTGGGGGCTACAAATCCCATCATGCAAAGGGACAATGATGTACTATACACAGCCCACGAAGGGCCAATCAAAGCATGAATTAATGAATTTAAATATGACAATTCACCACGCATGATTCAATTAGCAGCCCAGGAAGAAGAGGGTGATATCCTCAAAGCTTGTCAGCAGAAAATTGCATAACGGAACACTGAGGCGGCTACAGAAACAATTATAGCCACAAAAGGTATCCAGGAGTCAGTGTTTTACTCGAGACTAACTACTATGTGACTTGGATTACCAACAAGGGTCCAAACCTTTGAGGAGGCAGTAGAAACTGATATTGACCTACTGTTTAAAACAAAGAAACCAAGATCTTATGTTAACTTACCAAATAAAGAGAAACTAGCTCTGCAAGCACTTACGACCAACGACTCGATTATAATTAAGCCTGCAGACAAGGGCGGAGGCATTGTCATCTTAGACAGAGACACCTACAGACAGGAATGCCTGAGACAGTTACAGGACCACAGATCCTATCGACTTCTAAAAGATGATCCAACCGAGAGATTGAAAAACAAAATCAACCATCTGGTCGAGGAGGCCACATCACAAGGATGGATTACCCCTCAAGAAGGACAATTTCTGTGCACCTCTCATCCCACAATCCCCTATTTTTATTGTTTGCCAAAGGTGCATAAACCCCAGAGACCTCCACCGGGAAGACCCATCATCTCTGGAATTGGGTCCATACTGGAGCCTCTATCAACCTTTGTTGATTTTTTCCTTAATCCCATTGTGAAGGAAATGCCAACCTATCTGAAGGACACAAAAGATGTACTTCGACTCCTACCAACCATAGAATTTGACCCTAGCCTGGACCTACTAGTATCCTTCGATGTAGAGTCCCTATATACATCTATCCCACAAACGGAAACCTTGGAAGTAGTGGGCAACATCCTCCAAGAAAGAGACCTGCAAACAATCACTCCGGTCTCATTCATTATGGAGTTGGCAGAACTAGCAATGAAGGAAAACTACTTCAAATTTGAGGATACCATCTACCTCCAGACGTCTGGCACCAGCATGGGCAGCGTTTTTGCGCCAAGCCTGGCGAATTTGTACGTCCATGCTTTAGAACAAACCAAAATCCTGCATCAGGACAATCCTTACTATGTATCGCTCCGACTTTGGAAGCGATACATAGACGATATCCTTGTGGTATGGAGAGGCACAGAGACCAGCCTTCAAGAATTTCACGGTTGGTTAAACAACTGTAATCAGTTTCTGAAATTCACTGTGGAATGCAGTAAGAGGGAACTGCCATTCCTTGACCTTCTAATTGTAGTCACAGAAGAAGGGCTCAACACAGAACTGTACAGGAAACCGATGGCACGCAACTCGTTGCTCAATTTTGAAAGTTGCCACCCGAAGTCCTTAAGAGAAAATTTACCATTTGGACAATTTCTCAGATTGAAAAGGAACTGCTCAACTAAAGAATCATTTGAGAAACATTCTGGGACACTCTCCAAATTCTTGCGAGAAAAGAAGTATCCGGCGAGGATTATCCGCCAGTCCAAGAAAAGAGCCTCTAATAATAACAGAGAAGCCCTCTTAGAGGTTGCCATTCAGAAAGAGAAGACCCAGAGGATGACTTTCGTAAACACGTTCCATACGAGGTCCAATGAGGTTCGGAAGATCATAACAAAACACTGGTCCATTCTGAACACCAGTGGAGACACTCTACCACCACCCCTTTTTGCATTCAAGAGAGGACCAAACATAAGAGACCATTTGGTCCATACCAGACCGAAAAATAGAACACCCCGACAAATCGGAACATTATGGGACATGCCACCTGTGCAAGGACATCACCCCTGTGGCAATTGCTCAGCATGCCCTCAAACCACGAGAACCACCAGTGTTGACATTGGAACATCGCGCCCCTGGCAACAGCGCAAGTTCACCAACTGTAACAGCGAAAACACGATCTACATGATCACGTGCCCTTGCTCAAAGAGGTACGTCGGCATGACAACCCGCAAAACAAAAATTAGAATTGGAGAACACAAAAGCACAGTCCGCTGTCGAAAACAAGCTACTCGCTTAACAGCACACTTCTTAGAGAAAGGACATGGGCCGAGCGAATTCCAATGGACGATCTTGGAACAACCGATAATACCCGATCACTGTCCAGATGTCGGTAAATTCCTATTCAAAATCGAGCAAAAATGGGTGTACAAACTTAATAGTGACAAAGATGGTCTCAACGAACCCATTCCATGGATGTCACTATAACAATACATAGTCTTCCTCAAAAAGTCCAACACCACTGTTTACCGTCTAGCGAGGAACTACAATTCCCATCATGCATCACACTCGCCCAGTAATCTCCACAGATATACCCGCCCATTTCCCTTGCTCGGTGCCTCCCCAGAAGAGCCCAGAGGGACATTTGGAGACACTGACGGAGAGGTGAGTGCCTAAGGTAGTCCTCCTCGAGCAACAATACGGACATCGTACACCATGCTACGGCCCTTATTGTTACACGTAGCTATCTCGGTCTGACACCGAATACATTGTTACATACCTAATTTTCTCTTGCTTTGTCCTACTGACACGGTTGAATGTCCCTGTTATTGTTCTTTTGCTAACAGAGCAGTGCTCCTTTTCTACCTGAGCTCCTGCCAGGTGAGGTGAGGCGCCTTCCCCACAAGTATTGGGTGAGTGTTACCATGTTCGTGCAAATTTGCATATACGTGAGCACAGGAATAGCGTAATGTTGTTAGTGCATTCCATAATTCCATGTTGTTTTTCTCTTTTCGTCTCTCCTTATGTGACTTGATTTTAGACTGTGGCGGAGATTCTACACCTGCTTTTCAGGTGAAATTTTCCATTTTAAATTTTATTTCTCACTTATATAAGCAAGCAGTAGCAAAACCATGGTCCTGAAGAATGCATAGGGAACACTCCTGATAAATGCAGAAACATGTTGACCACTTGCATGTAGATATATTGTTAAATCTACCTTTTTGCACCTGTTTTTAGTCTTAGGGGTTCGAGAGAAACCAATAAATCAATTTTCTACTCGAGTCCACCTAATTTTACTCACTTTCCCTTATCCCTCACTGCACTGCTTCCCTCAAGTGTAAACCTTGCCGACATCATTCTTAAGACACCACTCACATTGGTCTTCATACTTACACGGTCCTCCCACCACTTACAGTGTGACCAGTTCTGTGTACTAACTCCAGGGTATGGAGTACCCAAATGATGAAAAAATGGTGGTACAGAGCGGCAACTGATGGGAATATTTCCTGCCCTTAGTTGCATACTGAATGTTGGTTTACACTTGAACTCGCACAGCTCAAGTCACATAGTAGTTAGTCTCGAGTAAAACACTGACTCCTGGATACCTTTTGTGGCTATAGTTGTACGATTGGGGCATGTATCCAGTATAGAGTCGTAAAACAGCCCTCAGACCCTCCCCTAAGTAGTTTTGTTTCGGGCTACAGAAACAATACCTGATGGTGGTGACCCGTCGAGTGACATCTCAATGCTTTAGGGCAGATTGTTGTAATACATGAATTCACTGCGGCCCACGTCGTAGGAGAGGAGCATCATCTTTCAAGAATAAAGAGGCTGGGAGTGAACCTGGTTCACTAGAAAGAAAAAAGGTTTTTAGCTCAGTTCTGACTGGGTGCACTGCCTGTATAAACGCATGTGATTCAACTTTTTGTCAATATCTGAGGTGCTGTTCAGCGAGTGGACCAACCTAAACCACTCCCTAGAGTAGATATAACTACTGCTGAATTACGTTACAGTTTGCCGGAGCACTCTCATATGAGTATACAGATTGTTCAGTAACAATTAAAGTCCATATCAACACCAATATGACAGAAGTACAAGAAATCCAAAAGATGAGTGAATCCTGGAGTCTTTAATGGAGATTACAGCCAGCCGACACGTGTTTCGTCGCCTTCGCGATTCATCAGGGCTAGAAGGCCGTATCGACGTCACGAAAGGTCGCTCAGCTGGTGATATTTCCGACCCAGCCGGGCCCGTGACCTATGGAGCTGGTTCGAGTGCGTCCAGCAACAGTCTATATCTTGTTTATGAGTACTGTACTGGGCGTATTGTAGTATACTCGGAGGTAGCCACAGACAGTTGTTTATGTATATCAAGGTTTCATCAGAAAGTACTCTCTTCCTTGGCGGTAGTGTTTACAATAGTAGGAGTCCCGGTTAAATCCCTCTCATTAGCGTAATGGCGGTAAAAGGTACGAGTTCCCAATTTTATACTCCACGAGGCCGTGTGTTGGCTCTCGTAGCGCGTACGGCGGGTGTGCCTCCTCCGAGTGTAGTTCCTGTCCAAACAGGAACTACACTCGGAGGAGGCACACCCGCCGTACGCGCTACGAGAGCCAACACACGGCCTCGTGGAGTATAAAATTGGGAACTCGTACCTTTTACCGCCATTACGCTAATGAGAGGGATTTAACCGGGACTCCTACTATTGTAAACACTACCGCCAAGGAAGAGAGTACTTTCTGATGAAACCTTGATATACATAAACAACTGTCTGTGGCTACCTCCGAGTATACTACAATACGCCCAGTACAGTACTCATAAACAAGATATAGACTGTTGCTGGACGCACTCGAACCAGCTCCATAGGTCACGGGCCCGGCTGGGTCGGAAATATCACCAGCTGAGCGACCTTTCGTGACGTCGATACGGCCTTCTAGCCCTGATGAATCGCGAAGGCGACGAAACACGTGTCGGCTGGCTGTAATCTCCATTAAAGACTCCAGGATTCACTCATCTTTTGGATTTCTTGTACTTCTGTCATATTGGTGTTGATATGGACTTTAATTGTTACTGAACAATCTGTATACTCATATGAGAGTGCTCCGGTGAACCTGGTTCACATCCGCAGCCTGGGAAGCCAAGATTAATGAAAGCCGCCTTGGAGAGCAGTAATCCTATGAAGGAAACAATGCAAAAATATGAAATGTGTGCATTGAGCCTACTATAGGTAATACGGATTCACATTTGGGGACTAAAAATCCCAACATGCAAAAGAACAATGAGGTACTATACACAGCCCACGAAGGGCCAATCAAAGCATGAATTAATATATTTAAATGTGACCATTCACCACGCATGGTTCAATTAGCATGCTTTAGGGCAGATTGTTGCTATATATATCTATATCTATATCTATATCTATATATATATATATGACAGCTAGTCTTTCTCCTGGTAAGGACAAAAGAACGAGACATCTCCGGGATAAACTGCAGCTGACTTTTATTAGTTCCAGCGCTCTGTGTACAGCAACCTTGAAATGCAAGGCAGACGCGTTTTGCATGAATAGCTTCCTCAGTGCCCGTTTCAAAGTTAAAACAATGTCCTGGGCGTCTGCTGATTTTTAAGCTGATATTGTGGCCACGCCCAGTCAGGTGGTTACTTGCCCCTCCTCCACCCACGGGGTTGCAGGACATCTCGCGCTCCACCCCCCCCGGCTGCTGCATCTTGGGAGTTGGAGTCCTCCATGAGTGCCTATACAGTGATAGGGTCTCTCAGGCAACAGGTAAAGCCCCAAACCAGGTTGGATGGTGGGCCCCACTCCTTCGCAGTTCCTTTGAGGGGTGTAAGTCAGTTCCAGTCTCCCTTTTCAGGCAAAAGCTTTGCCTTCTCTCTCCCCTTGTGCCGGTAACCTCCGTTTGGAAATGTAGAACGTCGGGGGGGTATTGTGGTGTAGACAATACTTAAACCAAGGGTTGCAGGTGTCCCACGATACTGCCAGAACGAGAGGGCGTCTCGCTAAAGCCAGCACCTGCAAGCTGGCGAAACACGACAGCTGGTCTTTCTCCAGGTAAGGACAAAAGAACAAGACATCTCCGGGATAAACTGCAACTGACTTTCATTAGTTCCAGCGCTCTGTGTACAGCAACCTTGAAACACAAGGCAGACGCGTTTCGCATGAATAGCTTCCTCAGTGCCCGTTTCAAAGTTTAAACAATGTCCTGGGGGTCTGCTGATGTTTAAGCTGATATTGTGGCCACGCTCAGTCAGGTAGTTACTTGCCCCTCCTCCACCTACATATATATATATATAGATATAGATATAGATATAGATTTATATATATGTGTGTGTGTGTATATATATGTATAGTAGAGGTAAGACAACTGGGTATAATTCCAGAATCATGGAAAGGTTCAATGAACATTCCAATCCATAAAACAACGAGGCAAAATATTTTGTGGGAACACTGCTGTTGGAATTGACAACCTGGGCGGAAAATAATGAAATAATCCCGCTAAATAAGACAGGATTCCAAAAAAACTCCGGTACGATATCTAACATCATGGCAATTTCATTAATAATGGACATGACAAAAATGAGGAAAACACAGCTGCGTGTCTGTTTCATTGACTTCAGCGCCGCGTTTGATAATGTGGAGAGGTCCAAACTGTAGTCCACGTTTGCCAGATGGGGCATCCCAAACAACCTTCTATCGATGATAATGCTTTTATATACTGACACCTGGGTACAAGTCAAATTAGGTTCAGGGTCCCATCTATCAAGAAAAGTTACAACAACCAAAGGTCTCAAACAGGGCTGCACCTTGACCCCTATTTTATTCAACTTATTCATGACAGACTTAACATAGTCACTTAACACCTGCAATTCACATGCGCCCAGACTAGGGGGCACCTCACTGTCCAATCTACTATACGCGGACGACATAGTACTACTCAGCCACACAGCAGTTGGCTTGCAACATCTTCTTAACAGTCTGCGAGTCTACATAGAAGAAAATATCCTTTCAATAAACCTAAAAAAAAAATAGGACCATGACAATCAATAGCAAACGGAAAAAGAGCTACCTATGGTACCTGGCCGACAAACACGTTGAATCAGCGGAGGCTTACAAGCATCTGGAAGTTTACCTAGACAAAGAAGGATCATTCACCCGACAACAAGAAAAGATCAAAAGGAAAGGGATGATCCTTGCCTTAACCATGAAAGGTTTATCAGCTAAACTACTGGGCTCAACGCTGAGCCCTCTCTTAGTGGTAGCACAGGCCAAATTCCTACCTTCTATTACCTATGGTAGCGAAGCACAGCGCGGTAGAGATACCAATCTTCTGGACAAAACGCTCATAAAAGCATATCATGAGTGATGTAATATGTGACGTCATCAGCAGGGCATTGCAGGCGCGCAAGTTATAGTGAGTCCAACTAACTATAACGTGGGAATTTCAATGGTTTTATGTCAGTAAAATTTCCAGCTAACTATAACTGGTGTCAAACCTATGGTTTTTTCAGTGAATTTATTAGGTTTTTTAAATGCTAATTCCTAACTATAACTGGTGTGAAACCTATGTTTTTTTCAGTGAATTTCATAGGTTTTTTAAATGCTAATTCCTAACTATATAAGGCCTGAAACCTATGTTTTTTTCAGTGAATTTCAAAGTTTTTTTTAATGCTAATTCCTAACTATATAAGACCTGAAAGCCCACCAGGAATCTCCAGTATGCGACAGGGGACTGCATTGCAGAGAGGTGTAATGAAGCCAATCCCCTTTTTACACTCTCTGCAACGCAGCCCCCATGCATGTTTGAAGAGGGGGAACTAATTCCCCTTACATACTGGGGGCCCCTGGGGGCCAACTAGCCCACCTGGAACCTCCAGTATGCGCCAGGGGGCTGCATTGCAGAGGTGTAATGAGGCTATGCCCCTTGTTACACCTCTCTGCAATGCAGCCCCGTGCCGCGTTTGCAGAGGGGGAACTAATTCCCCTTGCATACTGGGGGTCCCTTGGGGCCAACTAGCCCACCAGGAGCCTCAAGTATGCGCCAGGGGGCTGCATTGCAGAGAGGTGTAATGTGGCCACACCCTTTTTTACACCTCTCTGCAACGCAGCCCCCGTGCATGTTTGAAGAGGGGTAACTAATTCCCCATGCATACTAGGGGTCCCTGGGGGCCAACTAGCCCACCTGGAACCTCCAGTATGCGCCAGGAGGCTGCATTGCACAGAGGTGTAATGAGGCTATGCCCCTCTTTACACCTCTCTGTAACGCAGGCCACTGGCGCGTTTGCGGAGGGGGGACTAATTCCCCTTGCATACTGGGGGTCCCTGGGTCATATCTGCCCAAACACCGATATTCCAAACGATTGAAAATGACTTTTCTTGAGAAACATTTGGATTTGGATTATTATGTCCTATACTTTGGAATTTTTGAAAGACTGACTTTGAGGATGCTATAAATTACTCAAGTCTGCCCGAATTGTGTGGGTAAAATTGATACCTAGTCACTTTGAATAAGAATGTACTTACGTCTCGTCTAACATTTGGAAGAAATATCTAGTTATATGACAACAGGATACCGACATAACTTGAAGGAAATAAGAACACCCTGAAGAAGTTCTGTTGTACAGAACGAAACGTTTCGGCTGGCTGTGGTACATAAACTTAAGAAAAATAAAAGCATTTGAATATACACCAAGATTCAGCGCTTCAATAAGGACTCTAAGTGATATGATTTGATTGGACTTATTGTGCAAGTGGTGCTGTGCCAAACTTTGGAATATTCTCCACTACTCTCTACTACTTACTCTCTCCTACTCCACTACTCTCAAATACTCACTATCTACTACTCATTCTCTACTACTCTACTACTCTCTACTACTCTCTCTCTACTACTCACTCCCTACTACTCACTATCTACTACTCTCTACTACTCACTCTCTACTACTCTCTCTCTACTACTCACTCTTTACTACTCACTATCTACTACTCTCTACTACTCACTCTCTACTTTTCACTCTCTACTACTCTCTACTACTCACTCTCTTCTACTCTCTCTCTACTACTCACTCTCTACTACTCACTCTACTACTCACTCTCTACTACTCTCTACTACTCACTCTCTTCTACTCTCTCTCTACTACTCACTCTCTACTACTCACTCTACTACTCACTCTCTACTACTCTCTACTACTCACTCTCTACTACTCTCTCTCTACTACTCATTCTTTACTACTCACTCTTTAACTCTACTACTCACTATCTACTACTCTCTACTACTCACACTCTACTACTCTCTCTCTACTACTCACTCTTTACTACTCACTATCTACTACTCTCTACTACTCACTCTCTACTTCTCACTCTCTACTACTCTCTACTACTCACTCTCTACTACTCTCTCTCTACTACTCACTCTCTACTACTCACTCTACTACTCACTCTCTACTACTCTCTACTACTCACTCTCTACTACTCTCTCTCTACTAGTCTCCACTACTCACTCTGCTACTCACTATCTACTACTCTCTACTACTCACTCTCTACTACTCTCGCTCTACTACTCATTCTTTACTACTCACTCTCTACTACTCTCTACTACTCACTCTCTACTACTCACTCTCTACTACTCTCTCTACTACTCACTCTCTACTACTCACTCTACTACTCACTCTCTACTACTCACTCTCTACTACTCTTACTACTCTCTCTACTAGTCTCTACTACTCACTCTGCTACTCACTCTCTACTACTCTCTTATACTCACTCTCCACTACTCACTCTCTACTACTCTCTACTACTCACTCTTTACTACTCTCTACTACTCACTCTCTACTGCTCTCTACTACTCACTCTACTACTCTCTACTACTCACTCTCTGCTACTCTCTCTACTGCTCTCTACTACTCTCTACTACTCACTCTCTACTCTCTATTACTCACTCTCTACTCTCTACCTCTCTACCTCTCTCTACTTCTCTCTCTACTAGTCTCTACCTCTCTACCGCTACCTCTCTACCTCTCCCTCTCTACCTCTACACCTCTACCTCTCTACCTCTCTACCTCTCTCTACACGCACACATATACACATATATATATGGATATATATGCATATGCATTTATATATGTATGTGTATGTATATATATATATATATACATACATATATAAACATATATAATCTGTATATCTATATAAATACAAATATAAATGCATGCAGACATATACATGTATGCATACAGATGCATGTTATTTACATGAAAGTTTAAAATACACTAATAAAAGCAAAGCTAAAAAGCCACCTCATTACAAACAGAATGGCTTTAACATAAACGAGGGCGAGATCTATTGCATTTTCAATGCTTGTTTACTTTGTTTCTATCAAGACGGCATTCAGATGTGTCACACATTTGCCATAAATTCTGACTGTTAGCACTCTAGTTGCTCATTAGATCACTGTAGTAAAGCTACTGCTCACCAGGGAAGTCTGCTGCTGGTATTCAAAGTGCATGTTTCAGAGGATTTGAGAAGTCACTCAAAATGATCCCTAATTTTTCTTTCTGAAGCACTAATCATACTTTCTATGGCAAAAGGAACCCCCTCATTTTGTTCCTTTTTAAATTAAATGTTTTCAGACTTACCACTTCATTCCAATCAAGATGACTTATGGTGTGCCATACTTTTGTCATAAGTAAGACTGTTAGCGCTCTAGTTGTTCTTTAGAACACTCTGGGACATTCTGTCATTGGGCTATACTTGGGCTACGTCTGGGTGATATTTGAGCTACATTTCGGCTCTTTTGACTCTGGTGGCCATCTTGGGAGACTGTATGTCAGAATTTTTTTATGAAATTGAAGAGGATTTGAGAAGTCATTCAAAATGTGCCCTAATTTTTCTTTCTGCAGCACTAATAATACTTTCTATGGCATAATATACCCCCTCATTGTGTTCCTTTTTAAATTAAATGTTTTAAGAGTTACCACTTTATTCCCATCACGATGGCTTCAGGTGTGCTATACCTTTGTAATAAGTAGGACTGTTAGCGCTCTAGTTGTTCTTTAGAACACTGTAGGAGGCTGCAGTAGAACACAAAGAAATCAACTGACAGTCTCTGTCATTGTTGGATGTACATGTTTTACTGAGAATGTCAGACTTCATTCTCACATGACTGAGAAAGATAATGTGAATTTACAGAAAATATGCTTTCAGTTTAGCTTATAGATCCCCTTCCAAACCACTGTGGGAAAATCATGAGATATTAGTTTTCTTTCAAATATGATTCATGATATCACACCAGAAGGCTTTTTCACATGGTAAAATCACCTTAGAACACACCACAATTCCTAAAATGAGTATGGTACCATCAACAAATGATTTATAATGTAACTAAAGTCCTAAAACCCTCTATTAACTACAACACTTTTTAATGAGGTGCTATCATGTATATTGGTCCCAAGATGGCTGCCAACACTTCTTGGATGAAGTGCTGACAGCCAATCAGATCAGATGTGTGGTTAGGCTCCGCCCAGATATATATATTTTTTTGAACCTAAATTACTCAAAATCCACTGGAGCACATATCTTGAGACATAGCAAAGGCACATCGGGCTACCAGTCCCTACAATTTTGCTAAGTTTTGTGGAAATCCATTCAGCCGTTCGGGCTAAAAGTGAGTCCAACCGCCCTAAGGAAATTAACATGGGGAAAACACGTTTTGGGACCCCCCTTTTATCTCGGCCCCCGCTTGATGAATCCCCCCCAAACTTTCAGGGAAGGAGCGGAGCGCAGTGAGGCAAATTTAAGGAAAATTACAGGCAGATTCCTCAACCGGCGCCAAAGTTATTCCCAATAGAATGTTGCGGATTTCCTATAGAAAACAATCCTAACTATAACTACCTACTGGCGACCCTGCCACAGGCCAACAAACACCACCTGTAGGGAAAACGCTAAACTTTCTGACAATGTGCTTTATCTCTGTCTGCTAGGTGTGCAGACTTCTGGGTCCTCGATCCAACACCAATAAAGGCTGTCTTCAGCACGATTCGATTTTTATCAGAATACTTTAAAACAGCCTATGATTAAAGCGCCAGATTAAATATACTGTATGCACCGTGTATGTTAGGGATTATTTGTAGCACACATATTTACCAATATTGGCTTCTTGGTGCTAGAATTCATGATAACTTTTATCCAAAGTTAAAGCACAACGTCAAAGTTAGTAATACATAATGCAGCAATCACACACACTAGTGATTTGCCAGTGGGTGCTCCCTTTACTAGAATTCCCCGGGCATTGCAAAATTTTACAAACATTCAATTAATTTATACAAAATAAAATGTAAAGGTCCAAATGTTAGCTATGTTTTTTTAAAGAATCTTAGAGTCCCTCTACGTGTAGTCCATGGCAAACTGACATCGTGTGCACGTTTAGGGATACAATAATGGCCAGCTCCCTTATGCATAAGCCCGGCACCGTAAATATGTGGCACATGCGGCGCCTGCAGCTGCGCCACATCACAGGTCCAGAGATGCTGAGTCTTACACAGTGGTCGAAGTGGGGGAAAAAAAGTAGGGGAAAAGTGGGCGGAGAATTAGAGGGCGGGAATAACCCAAGGATTGGATCTGTGGGTGGAGCCAAAGGTGTTGCTAGAATGCGCAGATATCTCAATTTTTTGTATTTGTTTGCCATTTCCGTGCCCAGTTTAATCAACCAATGGATACACATGATTATTTAAGGTTATAATGAGTTATGGACATTAAAATATATTCACTAAGATGGATATGCTTCTAATCACTGAATGTACCAAATACAATAAAATGTGGAAACACAAGCCATTTGTCTCCGAGCCATGGAGTTTCTGTCATCAGCACTTCACCCTTTTTCAACAACAGCAGTTCAAATATGAATGGCAAAAAATCCTACTTTGCAAATGTTTTCTCTAAAATTATGGCTCTGCCATATTCACCTCATAATGCAAGATTTGCTGCATGATCTGACTATGTAAACTACTAAATTTTTTGTAGCTCAAACATATCAAAAATTAATATAACATGTGACTTGTGTTGCTGCGGAGTGGATGGCCCGTTGTAAAGTTTTACTGGTCACCTTTCTCACTGCTGCGTTTGTATGTTACACTGGTACTAATAAGGCAAAATCTTTCCAGAGACTGTTAGCATGTGTACACTCGTCAAAATAATAAAATATCTGAAAATATACTGCATTACGCTGCAGCCTTTTTTTAATGCATAATTTGATCAACACTACGGCATAATGTTGTCATCCTTTGCTGCATAATTAATTCCAGTGGCCCCACAGCAGGCAGCACATGTTAAAAGTGCTTGTGAAAACAAAGGTAGAAAACGTTAGAAACCCCCTGACCCCCTAGGCCTGCTCAGGGCATCCCAGAAGGACTGCCAGGGCCAAAAAAAAGATTATCTTTTTTTAATTTCAACACGTTTGCGCTGTGGTGTAGGGAGGGGGTGGGGCCTGACATAGCAAGATTGCAAATGTACCCCCACGGCACATTGTAAAATGGGGGATTAAGTCCCCTATAATCCTGAGGGTTCCTGGGGGTGAACTACCCCTCCAGGTACCTCCAGTATCGGCCAGGGAGCTGTATTACAGAGAGGTTTTGAGAGGCCACGCCCCTTTTTACACATCTCTGCGATGTAGCTCTGTGGCGCTTACTGGAAGTAGCTGGTGGGCTTGTTGGCTGCCAGGGACCCTCAGAACTCAAGGGGATGTAATCCCCAATTTACAACACTCCAGGGGGTGCGTTTGCACAGTGGTGCAGGGAGGGGGTGTGGCCTGATGTGACAAGTGTGCAATCTCTCCCTGTGGTGCATTTTAAGTTTGGGGATTAAGTCCCCTTGAATCCTGAGGGTCCCAGGGGGCCAACTAGCCCACTAGGTCCCTTCAGTATGTGCCAGGGAGCTGCCTTGCAGAGAGGTATTCAGGGGCCACACCCCTTTTTACACCTCTCTGCAACGCAGCTCTGTGGGGCTTACTGGAGATATCTGGTGTGCTAGTTGGCCCCCAGGGACCATTAGGACTCAAGAGGATGTAATCCCCCAACTTAAAACTCCCCGCAGGGGGCGTTTGCACATTTGTCACATCAGGCCATGCCCCCTCCCTGAGTCACCAGAAAAAAAGAGAAACAGAGGTATAAAACTGTAGAAACACCCTGACCCCCTAGGCTAGTGGGCTAGTTGGCCTCCCGGGACCTTCAGGACTCAAGGGGAATTTATCCCCCAACTTAAAATGTGCCAGAGGACGCGCTTGCACAGTGGTGAAGGGAGGGGGCAGGGCCTGACATAGCAAGTGTGCACACACACCCCCTGGCAAATTGTAAATAGGGGAATTATGCCCCCTTCAATCCTGAGGGTCCCTGGGGGCCAACAAGCCCAACAGGTACCTCCAGTAAGCCCAAGGGAGCTGCAATGCAGCTCTGTGGTGCTTACTGGAGGTAGCTGGTTGGCTAGTTGGCCCCCAGGGATGCTCAGGACTCAAGGGGACTTAATCCCCCAATTCACAAAGCACCAGGGGGTGCGTTTGCACAGTGGTGCTGGGAGGGTGCGTGGCCTGATGTGACAAATGGGCAAATGCGTCTTGCCATAACTTTCTGCATTCTTGGATTACTCTATAGCTGACCTCAATTTGCTTGGCTTACCCACAATAACCCTAACACAGTAGGCCTAAATGTAAGCTTGAGATGATAGATTTTATGGTATTTGATTTTCTAGATGCATTGTCCCCTGGCACTGTTTTTGAGTGGAGATTGGGTGATAGATGAATATATTTTATTATGGCTTGTGAAAGAAACAGCATCGTGGAGTGAGGTTTTGGTTGTCATTGTTTTTTATTTAAATATGCACACTTGGTAAATCCAGTATTTGTAAAGTGCACAGCTATCCGTAGGCATCCCGGCGCTGGGGGCCGTTGGGAAGATTAAGCGAGCTATTGCCCAGAGTCACATGGTGCTGGGCAGACCCCTGCCAAATTGTGATCCCCAGCGTCCTGCGTCAGTCGCCCTGGCCGCTGCGCCACACCTCTTCCCTGGTGAAGTATGTTGTGTGATAATATAGCATTTATTCACATTTGATATGCATGTGGCTTGGGGACTCGCTTGGGGCTCGCTTGTGGACTTGGGTTTAATGGATCAAGGCTAATGTGGATTTGGACTTTAATTCATTTTAGAGCCTTTTTAGAGTATCATTTTCAGTGTATTTACTTTGGAGAGACCTACAATATAGGCAAGATTCTTTTTTTTTGTTTTTTTTATGTCCTCATATATCTTTAAATATGCTTTAGATTCAAGGATGGGAATTTTTCTGCCTAGCACAGGTAGCCGGAAGTTGAGTGGGGGCTTCCGGTCACTCCTTACGGAGAGATGGCATGTCCTAGGACTCCGGAAGAGCTTCCCTTCGGCTTTGTTGTGAAAGGACCAACCCCGACCTTGATTCTTAAGAGGTGCTTGCGCCACTAGTATCCCCAATCCTTGGGGTTTATTTATAGCATATTTTGTAATCATTGGACCGAGCAACACTAAGTAAATCTAGACCAGTGTCCACCCCTCAACCCAGAATTCATGTGTGAGAGACCCGCATACATATAGTTCAAAGTACTAATTTACCATAACTAGTGTTAGACTCCTGACCTTGAAATTTCGACCTATGTCCCAGAACTCCTCTACACCCATTTATCCCAAATTTCCCAAATAATAGTTTTCTTTCGCTTTGTACCAACTTGGTCCAATTTTGCTACCCTTTGGATGGAATGTATCCAGTCATCTTCTGTCGGAGGGCAAGCTAAAATCCATTTAAGGCACAATTCTCTTTGTGCCAGAAGTATCAGAGTGAAAAACAATGCTCTATGTTTTTTAGTTAAAAACCCCCCAGTTAAATCCTTTGGTAAAATCCCAAATATTATAGCCACTGTCTTTAACTTTATTTCAAAACCCATAATGTTTGAAATTGTCTTGCCTATTTTCTGCCAAAACTGTAATATTGCAGGGCAACTTCAAAACATATGTACCTTGTTTGCTTTTCCGTCTCCACATTTTGGGCACTTCTTAGTTTCTTGAATCCCCATTTTCGATAGTTTCTGGTGTGCCCAGTAGGCTTTATGTACTGTGAAGAGGTGATTTTTTTAAGGGTGCTGCATTTACATTTGACCATAAAAAAAAGACATAGATACTTGCCGAACTACATTGAGGTCTTCGTCTGGCAGGTCCTTCTTCCAAGTCTATAGCATTCAACCTGCGTATCTTCTCCATTTGGGGCTAATAACCAGTCCCACTCTGCTACTTCTAGATTTTGTTTTATAACTGCAAATCTTTTATGCAAGTCCTGAATTCCCTTGTAACTCTTTGCCCATAGCTCTTGCCCAGCTACTCAGCTGATAGTATTTGAACTTTGAAATGGAGTCCTCACACACCGCCGAGAAATGGGGCCAGCAAATATGTTGTGCTTAAAAAATTAGTTGTCCCCAGGACGAGTGGAGAGGGGTTGCAAGAATGTCTTCCAGACATAAGGGTGTTCCAGGGGAATTCCAGATCGGAGCTGCCTTGTGTAGTATGGAATTTTTAAAAGACATCTAACGTGGTACCAAAGCTTTATAGCAGAGACGAGCATCTTTAATTTGACCTTTTTGAAGTATTTTGGGTGCCCGAATTTTAATGAGAAACACCCCGCTTTTTGGGAAAACTCTGCTGTGAGGGCCTTATAAAGGGGAGAGAAAGATTCGCTTACCAATAATAGTTGTCAAATTTTATTTAGGTGGAAAGCGCAAAAGTATAAAAATAGGTTGGAGGTTGCTATACCACCGTAAGCTTTTTCCTGGCTAAGTTTTTTTAGGGAGATTCTAGGATTTTTGTTTCCCCTAATAAAACTTGAAAAAAGGCCCTGCACCTTTTTAAACCATGCTTTTGGAACGTCTAGGGGAATAGAGTTAAACAAGAAGGTATACTTTAGCAAGATCGACATTTTCAACAAATTTTATTTACCTAATAGAGAAAGTTTGAGTCCACCCCATGTTTGTAACTGCGATCCAACTTTTTTTGTAACTTTTTCAAAACTAACCACTGGGATTTTTTCAATATTATGGACTATTTGGATACCCAGATTCTAGTTTCTTTTTTTATGTACGTACTCCTGTAATTAATTTTCCACTTCTTAAATTTTTGGGTTGTTGATTGATGCTGTACCCCAAAACCTTGCCAAAGATCTCTAAATTAGACCATATCTCGGGAAGTGATCTTTCTAGATCACTGGTGCAAATTATGAGGTCGTCTATGTAAAGCCCAATTTTTTAACCCAGCCATTACAGCTGAAAGGAATGATGTTTTGGCACTCTCTCAGAATACATGCTAGAGGCTCGATATAGATGTTGAAAAGTAAAGGGGACAATGACACCCCTGCCTTGTACCCCTACCTATTTGCATTGACCTGGCTAATTTCCCATTAATAATAATTGTAGCCATAGGGTTCTTATAAATGGCTTTAATTGCTGGCAATAGATTGTCGTCTAAGTCAAGATGTTGAATTACATTAAATAGGAAAACCCATTTTACCCGGTCAAATGCTTTGGCAGCATCGAATGTCATTTCTGCCAAAGGAATATGATATGTCTGTGCCATGTCTATTGCTGCAATTAGGTCATGCATCAATTCACTAAGCTGTCTCCCTTTGATAAACCCTTTTTGGTCTGGGTGTATTAGGCTACCCATTACTCTATTCAGGCGTTTAGTGATTATCTGGGAATAGATCGCAGAGTAAAAGTGAAATGGGTTTGTAGGACTCACAAAGTCTAGTTTTTTTTTTCTGGTTTTAATAAACTTATTATTGTGGCCTCATCCCATGAGGCAGGGGGGCTCAGACCTTCAATAAAGCAGGAATTTAAAAACTGAAGGAGGAAAGGAACCAATGTGTCTATTAGACTGATGTATACTTGGTTGGGGATTGAATCTGGGCCAGGTGCTTTTCCCATTGTTAGAGAGCTGATCGATTGAATTATCTCTTCTTTGGATATGGGGAGGTTTAGTTGTTCTTTTTCATCTCTATGTAGGGAGAGAAGAACTATACCTGACAGAAATTCCTTCATCCTAACTTCTTCAAGAGGGGTCTCATCAGTGTATAAACTCTGAAAGAATTGGATGAAGGCCTTTTTTATTTCGGAATAATCCGAGGTGATGTTACCAGTACTCAGACATCGGAGGTCCCTAATCCAGTTTCGTGATTAGTCTTTCATGGTTTTCCACACCAAGAGTTTACCACAACCCTCACCATACTCATGATGTGACAATTTACTGGCATCCCACTTTTTTTAATTCAAATTTCTAAATAATCTGCGAGTTTATGTTTCGCAATATTTATTTCTCTAAGAAGGATAAAATTCCGCTGATCTTGTTCTAGCTGTTCCTGCAACATCTGAATATCCGCTTCCAATATTTGGATTCCTCATTCACCTTTTTGGCCTGGAGGAACGATATAGCTGTTAAAGAGCCTCTTAAAAAGGCCTTATATGTATCTCAAATAATTTGGGGGGGGATGCTGAGTTTGATTTGTTTAAAAAAAATTCCTTTGTCTCCCCTTCAGCTTTTCAATTACTTCACTATCTTGTAGTAGTACTCGGTTAATTGTCCATCTCCTTGGGGGAGAGATTACTCCCACTTCCTGTACTAGTACAACTGCAGAGTGATCAGAAAGGTCTTCCGGGACATGTCTGACTGAATTGATATTTCTGCTTAAAGAGATATTAGTCAAGAAGAAATCAATTCTGGAGCGGTGTCCAGACTTTTTATTATAAAAGGTGAACTTACCCCCGAATGTCTTGTGTACCTTAAACTTCTGTCTCCATATATCCACTAGCCCGATGTCTGACATTAGTTGTCTCAGGGCCGTTCTAATTTTTTGAGTGTTGGAGCCTGCTCTGGTTGATGTGGACTCTTGCTTTGGATCAAGGACCATGTTGAAATCTCCCCCAATTATGATCTGATCGTTCACATTCACTAGAAGGTGAAGTAGCGTATATAGGGTGGCTGGGTTGTCTATATTTGGCCCATAATAAATTACAAAGGATGTCCACATGTCATCTATCTAAACTCTGGCGATTACCCACCTCCCCCGAGGCTCAACCCAGCATTCCCGTAACACAGCCTGGGCCGATTTTTTAATTAAGATGGTGACTCCTTTTACTGTGCAAGGTTGTGTAGTACAAACACAGTGTTCAATCCACTTTTGCTGTTTTACAACCCCCTTCCACTCCTCTTTGAGTAGGTGTGATTCTTGAACCAGAATAACATTACACTCCGACAACTTTAAATGTTCTAGTATTCTTTTCCTTCTAGAGGGAACCCTTAACCCGTTGACATTCCAAGACATGGTTCGTATTTTATTTATTTTTCCCTTATTCATGGGGACCGGTCTCCGGCATACTGAAGACCCTACCATCATTTATAGTTTAACAACAGGCCTCCAATGCTTACATACCACCCTTGACAATAAAAGAATAAATGAGGACATTTTTTGTGTTGTTTTCCCACTTGCTCCTCCATCCTGTGCATATTATTTTTGATTTTTCCATGTGAGACCTGCCCACTCTCCCCTCGGGAACCATCCCTTACATCTAGTAGAGGTGAGATTGTGTACCGCTAGTTATTTTTTGGCTCTCTCTCTGGACTGGCACAAACACATAAAACACCTAAGTCTGTTCACTTGGCTGTGCTCCTAATTTTCTCAATTAGTGCATTTGCCTCTTCTGGATCCCTAAAGTAAAACATTTTATTGTTCCACATACCTTTGAGCGTGGCAGGAAAGCGTAGGTTTGCTTTGGCACCCAAGTTTCTAAGTTCTTGCATCAATTTCCCTAACTCCCACTGTTTGTCCTGAGTTATATGGGAGATATCTGACCTTATGCGGAACAACCAGTCTGCTCTCTTGTATATCCCTGCTTTTAAACCTGCTGCCAGGATTTTTCCTTTGAGAACATAGGTTTTAAAGTTCACTACAATCCTTCTTGAGTTTTTTTACCCTGGTTTTTTAAAGTATGGATTCCGATGGACTTTTTTAAGTCATCATCCAGGATTTGCTTCTCAACTTCAGAGTGTAATTCTCCAAGCAGGTTGAGTACAAAGGTTCTAATATCCCCGCACTCCATATCTTCAGGAATATTCAGGAGCCTGATGTTATTTCTCTGTGCGTTATTTTCCAAACTCTCCATCTTTTCCAGCAGAATTTTGTCACCTTTCTTCATTATTTGAATATCCCATGCATTTTCATCTCCTTGCTTTTTAAGTTACTCTACGGCTGATTTCACTACCCCTACTCTTTTAGATATCTCATTAATTTTAGCCTCTAGAGTCTCGCAAGCTGTTTGTATTTTCATTTGGTTACTCTCTGAAACAGCAAATGTATCTCTTACTTCTTTTAAGAGAGTCGTTAGCAAGTCCTCTGTAGCGGGTTCGCACCCATACAGTTCGTTGATATTGGCGCCCCCCCTTGGTTCCATCTCCTCTGCTACAATTAAATTACCTCGTGGGAGATTTGGTTGTGCACTACCAGAGCTGTTGACTGGAGTCGCTTTTTCAGTAGATTGAGACTCTATATTATCTTTTTCTCTAGGCGGGGAAAGTGTACAAACACTGCCGCTAGCTCCAACATCAGTTAAAAGAGCCAGGGAATCATATCTATTCTTTAGCCCTATAGGCTCTATGGAATCCATTGATGCATTAGATATAGGCAATATATCTTGGACTTTAAAATATGATCTAAGTGAAGGAATAAC